>NC_136733.1:40065803-40225803 GCF_936440315.1 Barbus barbus | reverse complement strand
TACAGCACACATCTAATGGAAATAATTCTACATTTAACACCTGTGCATCTATTTACATCTATTTAGTTCATTGCTCGCTAGCACTAGTTAGTCAGTAAAGTGAACCAAATATTAAAATATTACAAATGTCAAATTGAAAAACAATTATTAACATTTTAAGTTTACTTTTAAACGTCTTCATATACATTTATATACATAAATTTTTTTTGATAAAAAATACTGCTTTGCTTCACAGGAATTAATTACATTTGAAAGTATATTAAAATAGAAAACATTTATTTTAAATTGCAATAATATTTCACAATATTATGTCATGAAATAATATTCAGTATTTGTTATCAAATAGCCTTGATGAGCAAAAGAAACCTCTTTAAAAACCGTATTGATCCAAACTGTTGAACTGCAGTGTATTGTTCAGTAAAAATGATTTCTCAGGAAACCTAAAATATACATCATTTAGTTACACCAAGGGTCAAATCAAATATAAATAGCTCACTAAAGTTAAAAGTTACACACTTATTTGTGTGCGCTGTACAGGTCTGGTGTAAAGAATGCTTTTGCTGGTGACAGAAATGTCTGACCGAAAGAGAGAAGTTTTGCTCAACAAGAAACAAATTAAGAGGAAACATTGCTCCCACGGGTCCTTAAATTTGATACAACTAAACTGAAGAGTTATTAAGGCCTTCGACAGCTTTAAATACGTTAAATGGTATAAGAAATAATTTTTCAAATTGCCTTAAATAGATTTTTAAGAATTCTGTAGATATCTTGTAAATAGTCAAATAAAACTTTCCTTGATATTCGTTGATATTTGTGTATTGAACATGTTTTTGATTGACATCTTTATTTTATTGGGGCTAGTTAAATTGATTTTCGGGCTACCAAAGTCTGAAGAGTTCCTGCCCGAAGGGATACCAGGGATTTACAAATTTTGCGAGCCCTGTATAATGTCCCAAAAGATTTCGAAATGCTGCTCTTTTGAACTTTCTATTCATCAAAGAATCACAAAAACGTACCATGGCTTCCTCAAAAATATTAAGCTGTTTTCAACTGTTTTCTACATTGATAATAATACCACATTTTCTTGAGCAGCAATCAGCATATTACAATGATTTCTGAAGGAGCATGTGACACTGAAGACTATAACCCAACCCAAATATAACCCAAACTTTTGTACAGTAGTGAGTGTGTGTGTGTGTGTGTGTGTGTGTGTATATAAATACAGTTTCTCACAGAAGTGAGTACACCCCTCACATTTTTGTAAATATCTTATTATATCTTTTCATGTGACAACACTGAAGAAAGGACACTTCATATATATATATGTGAAGAGTTCATTTGCAAAAACAGATAAATAATTTTCAAAAATCATGTTTTTTCCTTGTGCATTCCAATTAATCTCAATCAAACTACAGTTGGGTTATTTTGATTAGGTAACTAACACAATAAAACACAATAAAAACATGATGACATACTAAAAAACATGATTTTTTTGAAAATTAAAAAAAAAAAAACAGTTATCTGTTTTTGCATATAAACTCTTCATATATATATATATATATATATATATATATATATATATATATATACAGGTACGTCTAAAAAAAATTAATATTATGAACAATTTTAAGTTTTTTTTATTAGTAAAACTACAATCTGAACAATACTTTTCAGCAGTGCATTAGTAGTTCGTATGCTACACTCTTAGAAAAGTCTGTAAAACTAGGACACAATCTGCTATGTTAATATGAAGGAATTTTCTGCATTGATTTTCAGGTTTTTTACCTGCATTTTTAATTACGCTTTTGTATTTTGCGTTTTCAGGATACAGGGTTACAACGGATAATGCCCTGGAAAACTACTAGTACCTTTTCCATTTAAGTAGTTATTTTTCTTACAGTGTACTAACTGATCAACAATCACAGGTACAAGGTACTAACAAAGTACAGGTACATCTCAAACAATCAGAATATCGTGAAAAAAAAATTTTTTGTAACATTTCAAAAAGTGAAACTTTCATATATTTTAGATTCATGATCCATGTTGCTTGAAGTCCAGTGTGAAGTTTCTGAAGTCAGCGATGATTTGGGCTGCCATGTCATCTGCTGGTGTTGCTCCACTGTGTTTTATCAAGTCCAGAGTCAATGCAGCCGTCTACCAGGAAATTTTGGAGCACTTTATGCTTCCATCTGCTGACAAGCTTTATGGAGATGCTGATTTCCTTTTCCAGTAGGACTTTAGCACCTGCCCACACTGCCAAAACCACTTCCAAGTGCTTTGCTGACCATGATATCACTGTGCTTGATTGGCCAGCCAACATGCCTGACCTGAACCCCATATGGGATCTATGGGATATTTTCAAGAGAAAGATGAGAAACAGTCGATCCAACAATCCAGATGAGCTGAAGACTCAATATTGCCTCAGCAGAGCCACAGGCTGATCTCATGCCGTTCCTCACTGATGCTGGAGTTTGTGCTAAAGGAGCCTCGACAAAGCACTGAGTGCATAAATGAACATACTTTAAAGAACTTGAACTTTTCTGTTTTGCAAATCTTTTGAAATGTCTTACTTTACATGTAATGAATCTAAAATATATGAAAGTTTCACAAAAAAAGTTACAAAAAATTCAGTTTTTCACAATATTCTATTTTTTTTTAGATGTACCTGTATGTGTGTGTCATACACTTTCTTTTTATTCAAATTCTCATTCAATCAAAACTCTAGATGGTTATAATTGGCTCAGAAATGAATGGAAAGTGGTATGTTTACTTTAGATATTTTAGGTATGCTATGCTTGATTTTTTTCTCAGTTCAGATGTCTCTGTCTCCTGTGTTTGTGTTGGACGTGTCTGTGGCGTGTGGATGGACTGCTGGGGTCTGGAAGCACCTGATGGTGTCAGTGAAAAGCAGAATGTAATAACACTGGTATGGCAGATCTCCTGCTCCTCCCCGGAGCTGCTGAAGGGGATGAGAGAGGATCCTCACAGCCTTATCTCTACAGCTCTCGCGGATGCCCTCGCTCTCAATGCCTTCCCATAACGCTGCAGATGTCAAATAGTTACAGTAGCTTGGAAAAAATGTCTAGCAGCACTTGGTTTGATATTTTGTAATCTAATGCAATGGCATTTATTTTAAGTGTGGCTTTAAGT
Organism: Barbus barbus; assembly: GCF_936440315.1. NCBI lineage: Eukaryota > Metazoa > Chordata > Actinopteri > Cypriniformes > Cyprinidae > Barbus > Barbus barbus. The sequence continues at coordinate 40,222,653 of NC_136733.1, read as the reverse complement.
GTCCAAATACTTGATATTGTTTTTATACAGTCAAATATCATTAAACAGAAACTTCCTTTCAACTGCATAAAAAACAGATTGTAAATCATAAGATCTTGAATATCATCTACTGTATATGACGTTCAACACAGATAATATCCTTTTGTTCTGTACAGAAATTAACCAAAAATGTATGAACAAATATCCACATTATATTCAAGTTCACATTCTGTTGATATATTATTTATATATACTTTTCAAAAGTTTTGGGTCAATAAGATTTTTTAATGTTTTTAAGGACAGTAAAATAATAATATTGTGAAATATTATTAGTTTCAAATATTTGGTGTTCTGTTTTACCCAGTCTTCAGCGTCACATGATCCTTCAGAAATCATTCTAATATACTGATTTACTGCTCAATGAACATTTCTGATTATTATGTATAAAAACAAACAAACACACACACACATATCTTTGTGGAAACATTTGCAATTTACCAGGATTCTTTGATAAATAGAAAGTTGAAAAGAACAGCATTTATTTGACTTTGAAAACTTGTATAACATTATAAATGCCTTTACTGTCACTTTTGATCAATTTAATGCATCCTTGCAGAATAAAAGCATACATTTTTATTAAAAAAAACAAAAACTTAAGCTTTCCTTTGAATTGTAGTGTATATATATATATTATTATTTTTTTTTGATCAATTAGTTGAATGAAAATGCGTCCCAACAAGTCTCCAGGTCACAAATTCCCTGGAAAACAATCCTACCAAAGAATGAGTGAGTGTGTTTCCCTGATCTACAGCGAGAGAGATTGAGAGAGAGAGAGAGAGAGATTGAGAGAGAGTAAGAGAGAGAGAGAGAGAGAGAGAAAATGTGGCAAGATCATTGAAAGTGTGTCTACCTCAGCCCTACAGCCCAGGGTTAATGTTGTGGCTGTAAAGTGGGAAGTATTGTCACAGCCTGCAAGATAAGGTGATTTATGACAGAGAGTGTGAGGATAATAATCCCAGCACCACAGGGCAGGGAGAGAGGACGGAGAGCAGGAGTGGAGGAGGGATGTTTTGGCAGGGATTTCTCACCACTGCAGACCTGAAGACTTGAGTGAAAGAACACAGAGTCACAATCAATGAGTCTTTAATCGCCTGAATGAGGACTGAATAGTGAGAAAGAGACAGAGCTGCAGAGATCAAGCTGTATCTACATTCACACTGAAAGAGAGAATTCACACAAAACATGAGAATTCATCATTTCCTCACCCTTATTTCATTAGAATTCATATGGAAACACAAATGAAGATGTTTCGCAAAATTCTAGTTGATTTTACCGTAAAACAAAAGTAAATAATGTGAAGCTGAAAAAAAAAGCACAAAAAGGTTCATATTAGTTGCATGCAAGGGTTTCAATATTTAAATAATTATTTTCTTGAAATTCTTCCAGATGTTTATGGTACTTTTGTGATTAATTTTTTAGCTTGACACCCCGTACTATATGCAGAAGAAAGAAAGTCACATACACTGTAAAACAAAACAAAAAAGTTGAGCAAACTAAAAAAATTAAGGCAACCAGCTTCAGCAAATTTTTGAGTTTTCTCAACTTTTTGTTGTATAAACTTCAAACAAGTTGAGAAAACTAAAAAATCAGCTGAAGCTGGTTGCCTTAATTTTTTTATTTTTTTTTACAGTGTAGGTTCAAATTTTAAATTTCTAAGTAACCCATTCCTTTAATTGCAAAAATGCAAGCATTGGATCCCACAATCAATTCTCAGAACTTCCCAAACATTCTGGCAAGTTATGAACAAGCATTCTTTCAGTAACATTAATGGAAAATTAGTTCAGTCTACATTTTCAAAATGTCGGTACAAAAATATTGTCTCTACATCATTCATGGACCTTTTTCAAAAAAACGTTTAGTTGGATGTTCATCTAACATTTTTAAAACATTACTACTTGTTTCAGAACGTTCAGAGAACATTCAAAAGTAACAATCCCATAATGTTTGCTAAAATGTAACGTTCCCTTGAAGTTTGCATAACTAAGAAAAGAAATGGATGCTCTGCAGTGAATGGGTGCCGTCAGAATGAGAGTCTGATAAAAACATCACAATAATCCACACCACTCCAGTCCATCAATTAACATCTGGAGAAGACAAAAGCTGTGTGTTTGTAAGAAACAAATCCATCAAAGCAAAATAACTGGCCAAAACATATTTTTCACTGTAATAAGCAAAATTATAGACAGAGGGCATGTTATGGATATGCAAAACGTCTCCACGGTTTTCTCTGTTAAATTAGTGCTGCACATACACAAACAACACACTTCAAAAATGATTTTCCAGTGAAGTGAAAGTAGTGCGTGCTGCATGACTGCGAGTGTTTACTGTAAACCGCAGGATGGAGGTTTTGGAGATCATGCAGGTGATGAAGCCGTGAGGCACACAGGAACCAAAGCAGACAACACAAACAGCCCTCGCAGGTATGACGTAGCAAATCAAATGCCTCATTATCTCAGTGGCATATTTATAGTTTTATTCTATTATGAAAAATAGTTTAATAGCAGACTAGCTCACTGTTTTAGGTAATTAGTGAGAAACAAATACAAAGGATTTCTGAGGCGTTGACAGGTAATTTAGCACTTCTCATCTCGTTCAGTTTCATCTCACCCAATCAGAAACTAAACAAAGACCCTCTGCTTACACTTTTTATTGGTATGTCTGGCTCTTATAAAAATGTAAAAACGGCGTTCACTGAAAAAGAAAAAAAACATGTTGGGAAAATATTGTCACTCACAAATTGCTATAAAAAATTATTACAAATGACATGCAACACTGAATTAAATATACATAAAAATAATATAATACTTACTTTTACTTTTGTCATTTAGCAGACGCTTTTGTCCAAAGCGACTTACAAATAAGAAAAAGTCACTAAAACTAAAAGTTACTATATTACTATATATATTATATTACTATATACTATATATTACTATAAATACTATATACCTACATATTTAAGAAAATAAAGAAATTAAATAAAATTGACATGCAATAAAAAATAAAAAGGAGAAAGGCTAAAATTTTCTTGTAAAAACAATTAAAAATATATTTTTTACAATAAAATGTATTACCATTACAATTTCGGTCAGATTTTTAAATAAATTCAAATACATATTTGAATCATTTTCATTTTTGTCCTGTTACTTAAAAAAAAAAAAAGAAGAAAAGTGCACTGGTGCCTGGTTTCACAGACAGGGCTTAGACTAAGCCAGGATTAAGCCATAGTTCAATTAGGACATTTAAGTCATTTTTATAAACATGCTTAGAAAAAAAAAAAACATTACCAGTGTGCATCTTGAGACAATATATTTTATGATCAGTCAGAGCAAGTTTATTTCAGCTGAAACAGCTCAGACTTACATTTTAGTCTAGGACTAGGCTTAAGCCTTGTCTGTGAAACCGGGGGTATAAAGCACACAAATGAACTGGGCTTGGTAGTGTGGCTTAGTGGGTAAAGATCAGGCTGGTTACCAGAAGGTTGTGGGGTTCAAACTTCATAAGGGATGATCCTTGATATAAAGACAAAATAAAAATCAGGTAGAAACATGCTCGTTTTGTGACTACATAATGGAGTAAAACATTTAGAAAAACTGCGGAAGAAAGACAGTGATCTAACTGTGGACATGCAGCAAACATCTGGCCTCTCCTCTAACCTCTCCCTGAAGCATCTCACATCAGCAGAACCCTCAGCTCCTGTGTGAGGGACTGTTTACAACGGTATACAGCAGGGTCCTGGAGTGCCCATGTCCTGCAGAGTTTAGCTCCAACCCTGAAAAAAAACCTCACCTGCCTTTAGCTCTAGTAATCCTGAAGACCTTTCATACCTAAAATATCAGATAGCATATTTCTTTACATAATATATTTGTTCTGTGTATATTTATTATGTATATATAAATACAAAACACATACACTTCATATTTAGAAAATTTATTTTCATATAATTTATATTATAAATATATTTAATATACAAACAAACCTTTTCTGAAATATATACATGCATGCGTTTTTTTATATATATAAAAAATAAATATACACAGTACACACACATATATTATATAAACAAAAACTTTTATTTTGGATGCGATTAATCGCAATATATATATTAGGTTTGTTTTACTAAACGTAATACAGTCTGCATTATGCAACCAAAATTTTTTAATAAATTTTAATCTCATGTTGAAAAAAATATTATTTCTTTGTAAACACATATAAAAATTGCTTCAATTAAATCATTACATTATTAAAAACCTTATCCAGTACTCTGCATATTGAAAATAAAATAATTAAATTTAAATCAAATGGATAGCTTGCTTTGGAAAATATACACTACTATTCAAAAGTTTGAGGTCAGATTATTTAAATTAATTTTATTCAAGAAGTGCATATTTATAAGAAGTGCGTATTGGTCTTTTCAACTTTACATTCATTAAAGTACCCTGTAAAAAATTAATCATGGCTTCCACGAACTTAAAATATGAAGCAGCACAATAACAATTGTTTCACTAAATCATCATATTACTGCAGTAATGGCTCACACAGGAATACATTACACAAACACATAAAAAAATAAATATAAAAAAAAGTTTAAATTGCAATAATATTTTGCATCTGACTGTATTTTGATCAAATAAATAAAGTATTTGGTGACAAATCAGATACTTTTTTCAAAAACTAAAATCTCACAGACTCCACAAACTTCTGAATGATATGCAACATGCTGCATAAATAAATAGAATAGTATGATATTTCACAGATTTGTAGCTATTTACATGCGTTGCACTTAGCCCACCCTCACTCACCCCAAAGATGTCTCAATCCGAAAGACCTCAGAAAAAGTTGACTATAATTGGCCCCTATTCATTTTACCCATAATCCCCCTTTTCTATGGCAATCTTTTGGCATATATGTTTACACAAGGCAGATATTTGTTTCTCCTCCCAGGGCTTTGGACACAACGCAGGGCTGTATAAGCAGCATGAGTGTAAACCCGCCGCAGAAGGGTGATGAGGGCCGTCTGACTCGCATCCCAGCTCATACACACTGATTCCCACTGTCAACCCACAATAGCAGTGGATTAAGACACTAAATATCCACCCAACCTACTCTGACATGTTGACATGTTCTGCTAAGTGTGTTTCAGGGTGGATTTAGGTACATTTGTTCCATTTGGAAAGAGAAAGAAATACTGAAAGCGTGTCGCTGGTTAAAAGGGGCGCTCTAGTCTTTTCTCTCAGTGGGCGACGAGGATGACATTCACTTTAATGGCTGCAGAGAGAGCTGGGAGTTTTAGGGGTGACAGCGTTAACAGTGTCACGGTTTGTGAGAGCCCCGTCCTTAAGCAAACAAACGGAGAGGAATTTCTGCCATTGTTGTTGTGCAACTTTGACTGACAGCTCGGCATCACAGAGGAGCCTGTCAGCGAAGACAGAGGGAGGTCAGACCGTGACCACCCCTGCTGAGAGAGCTGACCTTACACACACACACACACACACACACACACGCACTCACAGACACACAGCCACACACACACAAGCGCGCACAGCCACACACACACACTCACTCGCAGACAGACACACACACACACACACACACACACACGCAGACACACACACGCACGCACGCACGCACGCACACACACACACACACACGCAGACAGACACACACACACACACACACACACACACACACACACACACGCAGACAGACACACACACACACACACACACACACACACGCACACACACGCAGACACACACACGCACACACACACACACACACACACACACACGCAGACACACACACGCACACGCAGACACACGCAGACACACACACGCACACGCACACAGACACACACACGCACGCACGCACGCACACACACACACACACATCGTTTAAAAGTTTGGGGTCAGTAAGATTTTTTTTGAAAGAAGTCTCTTTTGCTCATCAAAGCTAAATTTATTTGATAAAAAAAATACAGAAAAAAAACTAATACTGTAAAATATTATTACAGTTTTAAATAACTTGATATAACAATATAAATATATATATATATATATTTTAAAATGTAATTTATTCCTGTGATGGCAAATCTGTATTTTCAGCATCATTACTCCTGTCTTCAGTGTCACATTATCCTTCAGAAATCATTTTAATATACTGATTTACTGCTTAAGAAACATTTTATTATTATTATTAATGTTGAAAAGAGTTATGTGCTGCATTATATATATATATATATTTTTTTTTTCAGGATTCTTCACTTAATAGAAAGTTCAGTGAATATAAAGTACTGGTTTCTTTGAGAAAAAAAAAACCACTAATATTTGAGGTTTATGTACTTTTATGTTCTTTTTTTTATTGTTGTTTCTATGTTAAAGTCTTATATTGAAATGCATTTGAAGTTCAGTCTTTAACACCCCTCATGTAAGCGCAATTCGATTGCTGCCTACACAGTGTGCTCCAGATCAGTCACTTATAAGAATCCATGGCAGTTAGGATGACACCTTTAGGACCGTTTTTGCATTCTCTGCTTTTCCATTGTTTCTCTATGCAAACATGCCTTAAATGCTCGTGCTTGACCGTTGCACTCATGTGCTGCATCTTTTGCAGTTGATAGCATTCAAGTTAAAAGTTAAACTTTAAAAAAAACCTGGCTTTATTTTTGTAATTCGACTGCCCTGCAAATTCTTGTTTTGTTTTTTTTCCTCAACTTGACATGCCTTTAAAATGCAACTCTCATATTGCAATATGCTGTAAAAAAAAAAAAAAAAAGACAGACATGACACAATGGCCAAAAAACGTGCAATGCATTGCACAGACGCCAACAATTAAAACACTGCCTATGGAAATAACAATCTGAGGCAGCTCACTAAATTCTCACACAATTCACACCATCTCAAAGAAACAGAAGACAGAATATAATCCATCATTATTTTAATGGTGCAATTTGTATATCTTACTACACACACTTATAAATTATCCAGCGCATGGCTTAATGCCAAATCAGGCTTCTCTATTTACAGAAATAAATGACGCCAGGTGACATCAGACTCGCCCTCTCCAGTTTTGGCTTTTAGTGCAAGTCATCATTAGCTGGGCCCTTGAAAGTTGAACCCTGACCCCTCACTGTGTGTGAATGTGGAGATCGGAGCTGCTGTCTCAAGCTGGGTTACGTGTCTAAAGCACATTTCAGCTTTAATTTGAGATGCAACGTTTAAATTTAACAAAAAAAATGTCAAAACTTGAGAATCATACTGGTAACATGACAATTACACTGGTGATAACATGAATATCTGTACACTTTAGAGAAGCATACACCCACATATTTCTGTGTTGTGTGTGTGTGTGTGTGGGTGTGTGTTGTGTGTGTGTGTGTGTGTGTGTGTGTGTGTGGGTTGACAGAGCCAAGCTGTTGGTGGTAGTGAGTTGGGGTCAGGGTTCTTCAGTCAGCACCCCGTCCCTGAGTCGAGCACACGTTTCCCCCCGTTCCCATCAGCCCTGGGTACAAATAAACCTGGTAGCGCAGTGCTCCTCTCCACTCTCAGGCTCATTCATCAGAGCCAGGGCAGATTAGACTTCAAACAAAAACAAACTCCAGCAGCAGATCTTCCACCGCAGACACTCACTTCTGAGTCTATGGCATTCTCCCATTCAAATTTACACGACGGGAAAACTATACATATAACGACATTTAATTAAAGATACAGATTTTAGCGAATGCTAAAGGGACAGTTCATCCAAAAATAACAATTCTGCCATCACATTGTTTCAAACCTGTATGAATGAGTTTCTTTCACAGGACACAAAAGGAAATATTTTGAGGAATGTCTGCATACCAAAACTGTTTGGTTACCAGCTTTCTTCAAAACAACTTCTTTTGTGTTCTGCGGAATGACATCGGGGTGAGTACATGATGACAGAACTTGCATTTTTGGGCGAGCTGTCCCTTTAAGTATGTGACATGGCCATTAAACAATATATGTGAATATAACATGTATTACTACAGCACTTAAGCGAATTCAGAGACTAGCACCGGTCAAGGTTTTTTACAAGTTTAGCATATCTGTTGTTTCATTGGCACTGAAATTACAAATGCAGATGTCCCATTTTACCTTTATTATTTTATTAAACCATTAAAGGCATATTTTGCCCAAAAATGTAAATTCTGCTGTCATTTGCTCACCCTTGTATTCTTCCAAACCTGTATTTCTACTCCGGTGTAAAGGCTTGCATGAAAAAATGATTCTGGTTGCTTTTTTCCATGCTACTGAAACATTCAAGCTGTAAGAATATGACAAAATACCATTACAGAACCATAAAAGCAGCTCATATGACTCTTGAATGATAGTTTTGAGTGAGAAACAGAGAGACCTTCAAGCTTTTATTCACTTATTGGTTATTGAGTTTGAACTTGAGAACTGAATCAGTCCAATTTATCAACGAATCATTCAGACTGGCTTTGCGAACTGGATGAACTGAATTATTGAAGACATGGTTTGTTCAAGAACAGGGCACCACTTTAACGCTGCAAAGAGTGCAACATTTGCAGTCAAAAACAACTTTAATATCATTCTGTTCCTCACACAAACCAATCAAATGAGTTGATAATGCAAGCAATCCAGTGCACAAGATCACTTTTATGATGCTTTTAAGTGGTCCCTATTGTAAAAAATAAAAAATGCAATCAGTATATTTCAAAATTCAGTTTCTTGATGAATAAAGATGGTTTGGATTGATATCAGACTGAGTAAACACTGAAAGACTCTTCATGTTTGGATAAACTACCCCTTTAAGAAAAATGTAGCATTATAATTGCACTTGTACTTATATATCTATATATTTCAACAACGCACATATGCTTTTCATACTTTATCTGGTTTGAAAGTACACAGATGTCACAGATTTCCTGTCACAAAATGAATTGAACTTTTGGGAATAGGTGCAGTTTAACTTCCCTCAAAGCGGGCGGCAGCACCGTGGGCCAAAGCTATTAGCCAAGTACACAAACAACAGATAAGCTAAACCTATGGAGCGATAAATGCCCAGTAAGTGTTCAATTAATCTTAACATTCTGCCAGTGATTAACTGTGACTTGAATTCATAATGACTTCACAGCTCAGAGATTTTTATCCTCGCATGTGGGCGAAAAAGGAAGCTAACACTGCCACCTTCAGGTATCCAGCAGTACTTTTAGGCTTTACCTGGAGAGATCAGGAGCAGGAGAGTATGTTATTGTACCGTGGACTCTCTGCTCCCCCTGTGCACTGGGGAACCTCCTGAAGTCCAGGACTAAACAAGCGCTCTCTTCTGTGTTTGAGTGACACGCCGCTCACCAAGTATTTGTCTACATCTCTGGGAAACGGGGTGGTGTCAGTGCAACGACGGGCCTATCCCATCCATCAGTGTCAGGAGCGGCGCATGACTAATTTCAGAAACATTAGGCCACTTTCTCCAGCGTTTCTCATTTCAGCAAACTGTAACGAGGCCTTAATCCTGATTTATGGCCGTGTTTATCTGTTCGCAGAGGCGCTTCGTGTTGCTCTAACCTGGATCTGCGTTCTTATGCTGGAGAGCAAACATGAGGACCTTATTGGATTATCGTGAGCTGTGGTAAAAAGCTTGGACTTGGTTTAAAAACAATGCATCACAGAAGGACATACTTGTTAGCACTGACCTCCAGAATTATAATATGAAATATCTAGTGCTGACAAATGATTCGTTGTGATGAATCACATGCAAATTAAAAGTGTTTGTGCACATAATATATGTGTGTGTACTATGTATATATAAATACACACACATACAGTATATATTTAGAAAATATTTACATGCATATATTTATAGTCAATATATAAACATAACATTTTTCTTAAGTATATACATGCATGTGTGTATTTATATATACATAGTACAAACACACATATATTATGTACACAACGTTTTTTTTTGGATGCGATTAATCACGATTTATGCATAAATATTTTATGTATATATGATGTATTTATATATATACATAAATATACACAATACACACATCTATTATGTAAACAAAAACTTTTATTTTGGATGCGATTAATCATTTGACTGCACTAGAAATATCATATATTACATCGAAATAGATTTGGTTCTGTGGTTTAAAGGTCTCGGATTCAGAAACTGAGAGAAAGTCTTGCTGAATGCTTCCTGTAATTGCTAACTCACATTATCACAACCTTTCTATTGGTTCCCGTGTGCTCGTGCTATCAGGGAGGGGATGCTTAACCTCAGCAGCCTGTTACTGTGGCGTCCAGACCGGAGCGTTTAGTGATGTTGAGTTTGACGAGCTCCTCGGCGCAGGTGGGGTGTATCCCGACCGTATTCCTGAGGTGCTCGAAGGTAAGCCCACACCTGTGGATAAAAACACACAGACGCTGTATTCATTAGCTATGTTTCCATCCAAAGCTCCGAATTAAACTTGTGCGCAAAATTGGAATATTGCATAAAACATTTGCAAAAAAAGCAACGTTTCCATCCAGTGAGTTGAAGAGAACAAAATAGTCACTGATTAACTTGTGCTAAATATCACAAAAAATCATTTAATTTGCTGCAGTATAGTAGAAGGCACTATACATAATAAAAGCACTTTGACAAGACATTGCTCAAGCATTTTAGATGTTATGCAATGACATCGGTCCATTGGTTGGTCCAGTTTAAGTCTTTTTTGATGCGCATTAAATAATTTGCTTCTGGAAAAAAAAAAAATTAAACTCATACATGGGTATTTTTTGTTTAATTGCCGGAATTATAAGGGCATTCTAACTGTATTCTAATAGGCTTCATCGTGCAGTGAATGCTTTTTTCCCCCCAAAGTTGGACAATGCCAGCTCTCCTATCGTCTCTCAGTCCCTCACAGTCACACATAGGCTACATTATGTCAGGGGGATGTCTTTAAATGCTATTCAAGGAAAAATCATACCTTTTTTAAAAAAGAACTTCAAAAGTTGCGCTTGAACCATTTTGCGTGAAAAATGACGAAAACTTGCTTCAGCTTGTGGGCAGCTTGTTACAGTACCGAGTTCTAATTGGCCAATCGCCGTTATTTAGTTGGTGAATTGTCATAAGTAGGCTAGAGAATTTTAACATTTCACTTGCATGATAAGTTTCACATAATACACAAAATTAATAATCAAAAGGGGATGGTGGTTTTACAGAGGGGATGCTTTTTGTCACCCCCCACAATTCGAGCCCTGGCTATTGTTATTCACTGATTTGAATTGAAATGCAAATGTACGTGCAACGTAACAGACACCTGGCCGATATCAGAACAAATGAATGCAATGTGATTCTAGTGCGGGTTAACAGAGATGTGGAACTTACTGGAAGCCCAGAGAAAAGCCCTGCGTGACCTCGCCAGCGTTCGGCCCGGTGAAATGCAGACCCAGAACGCGCTGCTCTCCCTCCCGTAGACAAACCACCTGAGAAGGACAGAACATGGATTTAGTTATTCGTTGATAATTAAGATCATTCAATTATATTCTGACAGAAATTGGTCCTTTGACTCATCAAGGATGCATAAAATTGATAAAAAATTACATTAATGACATTCATAAATGTTATAAATATTATCTATATCGAATACGTTTTGCTATTCAAACTTTTGGAACGAACCCTACACAGCAGTGGTCCTACAAAAGGTCAACATCATCAAGTTACAGTATTTATATCCACACATTATACTATTTTACTATCCCCTTTCAAGATAGTAGTGCAAAGAACAGTCTTAATTTCTCAAAAGAACTACAGACTGATGAGCTTATAGAGAAATATATATTTTTTTCAATCAAAATGTCCAAATCTGTAAGTGTACTCAATACAAGCAACTGCAAAAAGACACTGTATTGCAATTTCTGGACTACATTATGCACTACAGCCATTTTCAGGTGTGCGGAAGGTTTTAAATCAGCGTATTAGAATGATTTTGTAAGGGGTATGTAATAATTTGTTTGTAAATTGGAGCAATGGCTGCTGAAAATGGGAAATCACAAGTAAAGATCAGAGGTAAAAAAAATCTCAATTTATCTAAAACTAATTATTTCATACAGTAACAATATTTTACAGTATTACTATTTTTGACTGTTTGGATCAATTAATTGCTATTTTAGTGAACAGAAGCATCAATTTCTTTCTAAAACTTAATGTCTTTGAATAGTAGTGTGAACCCTACATCAGAAATAGACAGAGACCAAAAGCTGAAAACATCAGACCATTGAAAAATGAGAAATCAATCATTTTAATTGTATTTAAAGGGGTCATGAACTGAGAAATCAAAATTCCCTTTATCTTTTGACATTTAAGAGGTCATTGTACTATAAAAACATCCTGTAAGTTTCAGAACTCAAAACTTTCTCGTTAGTCTAAAAACAGCTTATATTGAAGGCAGTCTGCCAAAACGTCAGCTTTTGTAAAGTTCTACTCTATGATATAATATTGTGGATAAGCACCGCCTCCGCAGAAGATGATCAACACCTGCCTCTACATCACTGCCTGTATAGCCACGCCCACTGATTCTACATCACTGAAAATAGCCCTTTACTTCTAAATTATGTTTTTTGATGTAAAAATCATGGCAACATTATAAGTGGACCTCAGAAAAAGCATAAAATAATAAAAAAAGCCGGTTCATGACTGCTTTAATTGTTAGAGAAAACTAGAACTGGTGTTTGTCCATGCAAAAGTCAATGCAATGATAGGGGGTTGAGGATAGTTGCCTGGGTGTTGCTAAATGTTCTGAGTGGTTTTTAGCGTGTAGCTACAGTATATTGTTGATAGGAGGATCGTTTTTAATTTGAAGTTTGATTCTGTGTCAGTTCCCTTTTTTATATCACCAGTCATCTATATATATACAGTGGTGGCCAAAAGTATTTTCACCAGCTAAAAAATGGTTTTAAGTCCGTTATTTCTATCTTTTGCTGTAGTGTGGCAGTAGGAAATATCAGTTTACATTTCCAAACATTCATTTTACATTATTACAATTAATGGAAAAACTAATGTTTGGAAATGAAAACTGATATTTCCTACTGCCACACTACAGCAAAAGATAGAAATAACGGACTTAAAACCATTTTTTAGCTGGTGAAAATACTTTTGGCCACCACTGTATATATTTCTTTTAAAGTACCTTAATGTAGCACTGAGTGGCATCTCTCTCAGACACGGTGAACTCCAGGGGTTTGTAGAAGGCATGGTACACCTGTTAAACCAGACAACACAAAAACTATGATGCACCAACAACAACATCATTTCCTGCATCCTCAACCACTTGAGCTCGTCATTTTAGACAAGCACTTGGAAACAAGTCCTGCTACTGTTATGGTTTGTGTCCGTGTTGCTGCTTTAAACATTTTTGGGGTGCTGAAATCGTACATATTGAACACGTTTAAGAGCGAGCGTGCTGACACATGTTGCTCACAGCTGTGAGGGCCAATGAGATGCTAGGTTTTTGATCATCTCTCATCAACCTCTCCAAGCATCAGTCAGCCCTCTTGCACACCTGTCAATCAAACCAGAGGCACACCCCTTTCCGAATGCTTTAGGGCCACGCAGGTGTGCGAGGGCCCACTATACACATACATGCACGCATACAGCACTCGCATAATAAATCCATATCAAGAGCATTTTTTCATATTTTAAATTTTGCATGCATGCTCAGTAGTAGTAGTATTTAATGCCATGTCAGCATCTTAGACTACTTTCATGGCAAAAACAATAAAAAAATACAAGTATAACAAATACAATAAAAACCAGCAAACAAACAAACACGAGTTATATTACACAAGATCATTTACTTGATGTATGCATGTTCAAAGGAATTGTAAAATGGCTGATAAACACAAACATGTAGCCGCAATTCAATTACTAATAAAACTTCTGTGCTTGCTTGGCAAATGTACAGAGACCACGGTTAGTAAACTATATTACTTGGTGGAAGAAAAGTTTATGGCTATTATTAATGATGTATTGAACATTTATTCATATTGCACTTAATGCTAACAGCACCCATGGTAAAATTGCTGTATTTTACCTCAATCTGGTCTTTGCCATGTCTCCTTTCAGCTTCTTCTTCAGACAGACCTACACAGCCGTACTCTAGTGGAGTGAACACTGTAGTGGCCACCTGCACACACACACACACACACACACACACACACACACACACACACACACACACACACACACACACACACACACACACACACACACACATATAAAACACATACAGTATGCAAAAGACTCAAGCAAACTAATCAGCAAACAAAACAAAACAATTTAAATGAAGAAGATTCATATAATTATTAGTAAACATATAATTTTTAGTAAAAACAAAACAAGCCAAACAAATCAAAGCAAGAGAAGCAATAGAAAATTCAATCTCACAAAATGGGACATTTCAAATAGATATATTGCACTAAGATGTTATTTTCATGACAATATCCTCACAGTTAATTCTTATTACAGTAATTTGTCCAGTTTTTTGTAATTCCTGTTATCCTCAAAGATTACGATTACATTATCATAAAAGATACCGTAACAAGAATATATATTTTTTAAATAAATCAGCATAAATAATTTTTGTACCATGTATTTTTTTTGCTTTTGTAATTGTATTAATTATATTTAATAAAAATGTGAAACATTTGTAATTATACATATATAAAAAAATATATAAAAAAAGTGTAAAATACTAATGAAAATGTTTTATAGGAAGGTAAAACAATTAAGTACAGGTAGTATATCAAATACTACTGTGATTTATCATTACAGTGATGTTTTACGGTACTGTACCGTAAGTGTTTTCATTTTCCCAAATATCACAGTACAAATGATCATAAGGGTAAAAAATAGACCTCACTCTCTTTATGTTGAAATATAATTTCTTATTTGTTCCTTTTGCTTTTGAGGTGAAATATGTTTTTGAGAGGCGTCGTGCGATTCGCTCAGAAACCGGTAAAGAAACAAAGAGTGAATGAGAATAAAAGCATACTGTAACAGCAAACTCACATTCTCATAATTCATGAGCTCAGTGGAATGGCCCATCAGTCTGCGGGCCAGGAGCCTTCCGGCCTTAATGGCTGTCGGGGTCAACTCAGGACGACCCTGAAACAGAGCAGGAGTTGGCGCACACACACACACACACACACACACACACGTTAAATATGTTTTCTTTATATTTATTAGAAAAAATAACCCTCTATCACTCTCTATTCTATCTACATGTTTTCTTTTTATTTACTATAAAAAACAAACGTGTCTCATATTATTACATTGCTTTTTTGTTGGTTTTGATTGCTTGTATTGCCCTCATTTGTAAGTGGCTTCGGGAAAAAAAGTGTCTGCTAAATAAATGACTAAATGTAAACGTAACTGGAGACTAATTGAAATAAATTGTTAAGTTGAAGTCTTAACATTTAATTAGAAATGCAAAATAAACCAAATGACAAAACATAAAATTATTAAAACTTAAGCTAAAATTAAACTATAAAAATAAAATCAAAATATGAATTAATACTATAATAGTAGACTGCATAAATAATAAGTTCTGGGCAGGGGCCTGTTTTATAAAACAGGTTTAGTCTGACTTATTGTCAGTTGATTCGGTTAATAAACCTGGTTTATTTGGTAAACTTGTTTTATGAAATAGGCCCCAGGTGAGATGCACAACAATACAACAGTAAAGTTGTAAATAATAATTTCCTTTGCATTATGTTCAAATGCCATGTCGTTAAGTGTAAATCTGTGTGCGATTAGCCTGATCAGACATTTCAGAGATTAGTATCATCTCAACATTACACAGCTGTCCGTCACGATGATGATTACAGCGCAGAGGTGGATGGCTGCCAATCAGGGCTGTGAAAAACATGCCTACAGTAACAACACAGGAACATGCAGCACCGTGGGGCGAATTCTCACTCACTGACTAATGGCATCAGCAACCAGTCTGATAACTTCTGTACATCCTGCTGTCCAAGGAACCGCCTTGTGTGTGTGTGTGTGTGTGTGTGGACGCCACCCAGGCAGCTCTATAGTAAATGCATTTCTTGGCAGTAACCAGGTGCAGCTCAACATCTTGTTTTCTTTCATTAAAAAATGAGAAGTGATGCACTTTGAAAGGGGTGTAAAGACTAAAAGGCGCTTCTTCTGACTAGTTTTGTGGCTCTGTGTGCGCGCCAATAATCACACAGCTGCTGCGGATGACGGGCAGCTGCGATATTTGATCCCGGCAGCCAGTTGTGTCGGAGATCTTACGGGGCGACGACCTTCCAGGAGAGCGACTGAACTGACAGACAAGAATATGCTGTAGATGTGTTGCTTTCAACATATAGGCTCATTGGAAATACGTGCCTCTACCTACATTTCTGCAAAACTCAAAACGTACCTATACAGTAAAAAAATCATTGAGAAAACTTAAAAGCTTAAGGCAACCAGCTTCAGGAGATTTTGGAGTTCTCAACTCGTTTTTGTAGGAGATTTTTGAGATTTCTAAACTTTTTGTTGAATTTACGAAAACTCAAATCTGCTGAAGCTGGTTGCCTTAAACCTAACACTTTATAATAACTGCACTGTTAAGCATTAGTAAATAGTCAATTCATCCTTTATAAAGCACTGTTTCAACATTAATAGGCAGCAGTAAGCAGTTTATAAATACAGCTATAAATGTTTCGTTCTTGAGCATATCTATAATGTTTAATTGTATTTTCATACTTTATTAATGATCAATTTATCTAAATTATTTACAAACCAGTTATTTAGGAGTTGTCAGTGGTTCATAAGATCATTTAGAAAGTATGATTAATAAACTACTTATTATTTAGACACATGATAATATTTGCTCCGTGTGTTAATAAATGCTTTATTAACACATATTCCTGCTGTAATTCATGATTAAGTCAGGCAGTTATAAAACATTTAGCAGTTGCCAGCCATCTATTTGTGTGAGCTCATCTAAAGTGAGGACTATTTAAACCTTGTAAAGCATTTATAAAGCAGATTTAAAGGCTCATTTATCTCCCAAACACAGAGGGATACAGAACACAGAAATATTTTTAAGATGCAAAAAATGAAACACTTCATAAAAAGTGAAAAATAAACCTCTGCAGTTTCATATCAAAACAATATAAATAAATCAAGTGCACAGTTGTACGGATTCATTTTTTTGCATCTTGAAATAAATATTTCTGAGTTCTGTATCCCTCTGTGTTGTGTGTGTTTAACTTTTAAAGCCTTTAAATCTCCTTTGTAATAGATATGCTTATAAAACAAGAACAATGCATTATAAAGGATTAACTGACTATTTACTAATGCTGACCTCATGATTCATAGCGTGCAGTTATTATAAAGTGTTGCCAGTTTTCTCCACTTTTGATTTTTTACAGTGTATATATATATATACGAATCGCTGCAGTTTCCACACTTAAAAAAAAATCCAACTTTCGAAAAGTTCTACTAACAAATGTAAAAAAGTATCCTGAACAACATTTTTTAGTAGAAGTCAGTTTAATTTTTTTGTGTGAACCGAACAAAAATACTCTAAATATGTCGCTAGCAAAAGTTGTTTTGTTTACCTTAGATACTCAAGTATTTGTTCACAGCATATCCAAATGTTCTCCCCACTTTTCAAATTCAGTCATCTCAATTTGCACAATATTGCACAAGTTCTCAGCATGCATTGTAGCTTGAAAACATTTTATGTTAATTATTATCAATATTACATTTTACTGGCTTAATTTATGCGGCTGCTGTTATTGCCAGTTAGCTGTCATGTGGATCAGAGTTCATATTTTTACTGATTTAACATTTGTTGATCCACACCATGGTTGAGAATCGTGTGCATCTCATTTCAACGCCTGGATTTAATACATTATCCATCAGCATAAATGTTTGCCTTTAGTTTTAAGAGGCAGATATTATGTAGTGGGCTTTAAAAACAAACATAAATCTAAAAGAAAGTGGACTGTTAAAAAGATTAGCAAAAAATCTTTGGTTAATCTGACAGATCTTTTAAAACTCAATAGACTGACTTTTATTCATTAGATGAACTAAAGATGATAAGTTGTTGGTTGGTTGCCTTATTTTTTGAGTTAGGTCAAGTTAGGTTGAAATGAACACTAGAGGTAGTAAAACTCAAATAAAGTATGATTTGCAGGTCCACAGTTTCGATTAATAAAGCCTAATTTTTGCTTAATTACTTGAGGAATATTATGTTATGAATACAAAACAATTTTAACATGCTGCGAGATTTGAAAACTGATACTTTTGAACGTGTCGTCACATATCCAGCTTCATATGCGTGAGTTTTCTGACTGAGTTGGTTTGTTTGGTAGCTCACTCGATACGAATAATGAAGTTAAAATAGCCCAGCTGCATCAACAAATGCATTTTATATCACTTTTGCATTTGTTAACACTATCAAGTAGGTTAAGGGTTGGGTTTGGTGTAGGGGATATTTCCAACACGATAGAGCATTAACTTTTAGTGAAACTCCTCAGATATTTGAATTATGAACCACCACAATATGTACCTGAAGCAGCGTAATACAAACACAGCAATACGTGACATATATCAACGTAACAAAACTGTGTCAGGGTCACGTAATGAACCCACGTTTCAGCGCCACTCACTGGACGTTTAACTTCGAAACTGCCGTGAAACCCACAGTAAGGCATGTAATAACGGTGTAGCAGAAATCTATTTAGATGCATGTATTTCCAGTGAGCCTGGGTTGGTTGCTTTCCAGCTGTGTTCGATTACCCTGACATTCATCCATAACGCCTACCTCAGCGATGTCTCCGATAGCGAAAATATTCGGCACAGACGTGGCTTCGTCGGCGGCTACGACTATCTTCCCCGTTTCTTTGTTGATCTCCACGCCAACCTTCTCCAAATTGAGGGTCTTGGTTTCAGGGGCTCTACCTAAGGTCAAAGAGAAGAAAGAAGTGACGGGTAGGGCTGGGAAAATAAATCAATGCATCGCGAATCGAGAAATTATTCAATTCTGAGATTTTCCGAATGCATCACGATTCTTTCTCGAGTTGATACACATACTTGAACCAAAAATAATCATTCATTAAATTTGAAAAGGTTGAAGTGAATTACAAGGGTGTTCACATTAATCTCGCATCATAAAAGCATTCTGAGGTGAAATTACATGACTCTAGATTAGAGTGCCATTTACTGTTCAAATCTAAGCCCAGAATCGATTCCAGAGAGAATCACGATGCATTCGGAAGATCTCAGAATTGATCCACAAATGCATCCTCTGCATTTATCGTCGCAGCCCTAAGAGCGACATATCAGACAGCTTTTGGAGGATTGAGGTTGGAGTTAACCGCTCGGCCTGCTGGGAGAATTTAGGGGTGGTTTTACGCTCTGAGATTAGTGGGAAAAAAAGGGCGTAATGAGGAGACCTGGATGCATATCCCATCAGCCACCTGGAGTGTAATTTCTGTCACTTCCTATCCGACGGCTGAGAGAGGCTGTCGACACTTGTCCATCTACTTCCCCCTTCCCCCACACACACACACTCAAGACTCGAGTCCCAATGCATTCATAGGTATCACAATAAACAATGTTTGCAGCAGAAGCCAGAGGTACCCATGTGGATGCTACCAGCCAGCAAGAACAACAAACCTTAAGCCCCTTTTCCTGCCTCAAGATCAGAAACAACTTCCTCCGGCTCCACTACAGTAAGACCTGAGCCATAGATACAACTCTAATACATATGCATCTATTACACACACGTGACCCTGGAGCACAAAAGCAGTCTTAAGTCGCTGGGGTATATTTGTAGCAATAGCCAAAAATACATTGCATGGGTCAAAATGATTGATTTTTGTTTTATGCCAAAAATCATTAGGAAATTAAGTAAAGATTATGTTCCATGAAGATATTTCCTACCGTAAATATATTAAAACTTCATTTTTGCTTAGTAATATGCATTGCTAAGAACTTAATTTGAACAACTTTAAAGGTGATTTTCTCAATATTTAGATTTTTTTGCTCCCTCAGATTCCCGATTTTCAAACAGTTGTATCTCAGATAAATATTGTCCTAACAAACCATACATCAATGGAAAGATTATGTATTCAACTTTCAGATGATGTATAAATCTCAAAATTGACACTTATGACTGGTTTTGTGGTGCAGGGTCACATATACATACAGTTGCGCTCAAAATTATTCATAACCTTGGTAAATATGATCAAACGAGGCTGTGAAAATACATTTGTATCATTAATCCTTTTGATCTTTTATTTAAAAATTTACAAAAATCTAACCTAAGAATTTAAAATGGGAGGGAAATCTCGTTATGACAAATGTTTTTCTCATACTCTTTTATTTAATTTTAATACTTTTTGCAACCTCCTTTTGCCAAGATAAGAGCTCCGAGTCTTCACCTGTAATGCCTGAAGAGTTTGGAGAACATCAAACACCATTCCTTCATCCAGAATCTCTCCAGACCCTTCAGACTTCTCTTCAGTTCACCCCACTCATTTTCTACAGGGTTCAGGTCAGGGATCTGGGATGGTCATGGCAGAAACTTGGTTTTGTTCTGAGTGACACATTACTGTGGCCATTGTTGATTAGAGAAAAATGTTTCATAATGTGATATTTTCCGCCACTTTAATTGAAGTAAAAAAAAAAAAAATTAAAAGGTTAGATTTTTTTTTAAAGAGCCAATGGATAAACAATGCAGACTTATTTTCACAGCCTTCTTTGATCATATTTACCAAGGGTATGAATAATTTTGTATTACATATATATACACACATATAAATATATGTGACCCTGGAGCACAAAAGCAGTCATCAGTAGCACAGGTATATTTGTAGCAATAGCCAACAATACATTGCATGGGTCAAAATTATCCATTTTTAGTGTATTATAGATGTGTGTTCCACGTTTATTGTTGAGTGTTCATGAGATGGATTGCCTGAGGGAAGAAACAGAGCTCTGTAGCATCGCCAAGATGGTACCAAAGTGATATGCGTCTTTATTGTTGTGTAACAGTGATCCAATATATTACTGTCTCTGGTGGGGCATGTGATGTGCTGTCTGTATTTTGGCAGTTCACGGGAGAGATTTGCTTTATTAAAGTCCCCAAGAATGATTAAAACAGAGTCTGGGTGTTGTTGCTCACTCTCTGTGATCATATCAGCGAGTTTCTGTAGAGCTGTGTTCATGTGCGCTTGCGGTAGAATGCAGACACTCACGAGAATGAACGAGCAGAACTCCCGCGGCGAATAGAACGGCTTGCAGTTAATGAAGAGCGTTTCTAGATCTGAACAGCACATCTTCTTTAACACAGTTACATCTGTACACCACCTCTCATTGATGTAAAAGCACGTCCCGCCGCCGCGTGATTTCCCCGTTGATTCCACGTCCCGATCTGCTCTGATCAGCTGGTAATTAGGCAGATGTAGCACGCTGTAATTTTCCATACATATCTGAATATTTATATACTTGTATAACTGCCCAGTATTTTTGTCTTCTAATGTTTTACTAAAACATTTGAAGACCAAACTACAATGCCAAATAAAAAGTAAAAATCACCCATAATGGTGTTATTTTGGCAATAAAATAGTACTGAATAGATGTAACACTTATTTGTGTGTCTGTGTTAAAGGATGTTGCTGCCACACAGGCTCAGTTGACAAACTACAAGCTCGGTGCAAGTCACATGAAAGACATCCTTTGTTTTACACCACATTCCATCCGCAACAAAACCCTCAAGATATCCTTCACGGCCCGTGGAAAAAGAACGTCCTTGACCTTGTGTGGGCAAAGCCAGCCTGATAATAGTGAGAATGCACTTTTTATTGGTTCATTTGGAAAAAAAGGACGTGAAACGATGATTACAGTAAAGCTGGAAAAGTACCAGTATCTGCGTCAAACTTGAGCGAGCAATTCCTGCACTGCACTTCCCGTCTCTTGTCTGTCTGATTTGGGCTCCTGGAACTGCGCTGGCCATTGTGAAGGCTGGACACAACAACACAGAACCACTGATAAGGACTACGCCTGAGAATTCAAACCCACACCTCCTCACTCTCTCCCTCACACACACTCACACACACACATACACACACAGCGGGCTCTGATAATGCACAAGAACAAAGCCTGGAGTCATACGAGATAGAAACCTCAAGGCCAACATGTTATTAGCCACAACAATCTTTAAATAAGCCTTATCGACTCAACAGGCCGGAGAGAAAAATGGATGAAAAAATGAGAGGATTAAGCTGCCTTTTATTCCAGTCACACATCAAATCAGTGTGAGATCTGTAATACTCCACCGTGATTTTAATTAAATTTTACTGCACAGTAGCGGAAAAACAGCTCCTGGCAACTATAATGCAAAAAAAAATTAATAAATAAAAAATACGTATGCCCTTAATTAAATTAAACCTAAAGAATGGCTTAGCCTAGATATAACAGATAATTAATATTACAAAATGATCACAGTTTCCTCCAAAACACATAGTCTTAAGATTACTACTGTAAAACTGTAGGCTAATAAATTAATATGGATTTATAAAAAGGAACTTTAAATTGTATTTTAGTTTTCTTTAAAGGGTTCTTTGTAATTAAACAAAACTAAACGACGTTGTAAAAATAAATGGCTGTTTTCAAACAGGTTTTCTTTTCAATTTGGTCATGCAAAAAGAGGAAAGTCCCACTCGAAGCAACATCAACACATGCATAATACATTTTAATAGTGGCAAATGGAAAAACTGTTGAAAATGATCACATTTAATTTACTTTAAAAAACAAAATAATGAAAATTAACAAAAACGACAATAATCTGGAGCTATTAAATGTTAATAAGTGAAATTGTGAACCAATCGGAAAGCCTATTTATGCAAAGTATAATACTTCCCCTCTTCAATCCTCATAAAAGCGGTAACCCTATGGAGGAAATGCTCTCTTTCCTGGCGTTTAGCAGCCACCTGCAGAAGGGTGCAGCCCAGAGGAAGGATGGAGGAGCGGAAGGGTGGAAGAGCTCCGCTGGGGGTAAAAGACAAGAGGAGGGATGGGGCTGCTCTAGGAGTTGCCATGAGGGAGATAAAAATGCCATGGAAAGAGAGCAGGAGGGAGAAACTGAGAGGCCACAGCAGGGAAACACAGCATCCTCTCAGGGGTGTGATAGAGGATATCAGCCTCTGACAGCTCTTTTCACCATGACAGCAGTCAATAATAACACTATTCGACTATAACATACAGATTAATGATCCAATTTGCTTGACAGCTACAGTTAATAAATATGATAGTGCTTGATGGTAGAACTGTTAATATTTGTACATTAATAAATGTAACAGTTTTGCTATTGTGATATTGATAATATAGTCTTATGTCACACACATCCAGAGAGGAAGCTGAAGTCTCATCCTCACTGCACACACATCGATAAATAAACCAGCACCAGCCAGCCGGATATTCCTATATTCCTCTCATTGTCCCTGTAGCCGGAATGAGAGAAATCAGATGAGTGAAAGACAGAAACACAGAGCAGAGGATGGCATCTGTGCACAGAGATGCTGAGGGACGAGAAAAGGGGAAAACCGTGGAAGGGCTTCCGTACAGACAGACAACTCTGGCAGGAAAACCCAGAGCGAGAGAACAAAGCAGGGAATGGGGTGACCCCGGGGCCCCTGGTGCATCCTGGTCCTAAAGAGCAGATCTCAGTCCAGTGATTAACACTTCCCTAGATGATACCATCCCTCTCTCTTTATTACCCTGTTTGCAGGATTTGCTGATAAAGCAGCACTGTGGTGTAAGCACAAACAGATATATGTATGAGGATTTATGCTTTGGAAAAGTGATGAAAGCATAACCGATCAGAGCGGATGAGAACATGTTTAAGCATTAATCTCTGTTAGAGCAATAAGAGATAATGTACAGTCAAACAGTCATTAATTGCTAAACAAACCCTGACAGTCAGAACAATGAAATGGAAGGATTTACTTTAATAAAACGACTGGTTGACCGTATTCTGCTTATTACATGGCTCCTTAGAAAATAAACAGATACATTGAATTTATCAATTTAGTGAGGTATTTTATTAGGCGAGGAAAATAAAAGAGTGTGGAGTGAGTTATGCATTTCTAACCTAGCCACAGTTAGGCCACAGTAACATACAGTGTACAGGGCTCCTATACATTTACATTTTTCAATAAAAAAAAATTAAATTAAAAAAATAAATAGGAGCAAAAGTCTGGAAATTCACCCCCCCCATAGGAACCCTGACTGCATGTGCAAAAACTTAATAAATAAATGAATAAATAAAATTAGCTAAAATGTCATTGTGGAACTCGTCTAAAGGAAAAGTGCCTAATGAATTACATCACGCTGCATGTGTCTGAGATGCATTAAGGTCTCACCTACAGCCCAAAGGACTGAGTTGAAGGTGTCTTGATGCTCCTCTTTAGTGTTTAGATCCATCCACGTGACCTGAAGAAGCCCAGAGGGAAGCTTCTTTACTCTCTTTGGTGTACACCTCCAGGAAAACTTGGTGCCATAGGCCTCCATGTAGTCTGTGACTAAACCAGACATTTGCTGAGAGACAAGCGGAAAAAAGAAAATATTAGCAATCTCTATTCTTTACAGCCATGCAGGTGGAATAGTTTTAGAAAAAAATATTTAGATCTTAAATCGCAGTACATAAAGAACTGGCATTCGCCCTCAAATCAGTAAATAAGAGGAAATTATAATACATTTTTAACAATAAAAATCATAAAAATTATTTTTTTAGTAACTAAAATAACTAAAAATACAAAAGGAAAATACTTTAAAGCATCATATAAGCAAGCAAACCCCAAATAATAATAGATATTTCTCCAAATATATATACATTTTTAAAATGTAATATATAACAATGCATAACATTTTAATTGAAATAAGGAGAAGAGATTTTATCTACAAAGTGGCAACCTGTTCAATCTAAAAAAAAAAGTAACTGTACAAATAAAATGATGCTTTCAAATACATTTAAGAGCTTTTCCTCGTGTTTTCTTAAACACAGATTTTAGTTCAACGGAGCAATTTGCTCTTTGTTGTCATTCTATTACTTCTGTCAGACATACTGCGGGTGTAATGCTTAATAACAACATGACAAATCTCCTGTCAGAACACTAGAAGCATTAATTAAAGACGAATGCTTAAAGAACAGGGTCATAAAACAAGTCTGGCCAGGTCTCTCATCCTGTCTTTGCCTCTACCCGGGTGAGTCACATTAAAGAATGCCCAAACCAAAAGCAATGCTACTGGGACCAATAAGAGCTACACTTATATATTTCACAACTCAAAAACAAATTAAATCAGGTAATATACATCAGAGCACCTGATCAAAGCCCCGGAGGGCGATACTGCGCACCATCACAGTGGTGTCCAGCCCAATGCCTGTAAGGAAGCCGGCACATTCCAACGCTACATCTTTACACAAACACAGTGAAGGAAGAGAGTAACTATTTACTAAAATAATAATCATAATAATAAAAACTGAGATAGACTGATAACGGCAGTCAGAAGAGAGAACGATGTCAAATTTAGCGTTCCTCCCATAATCGCTGCATTAGAAACACCCTCGCATTAGTGTTAACTAGTTTTTTTTGTAGTATAGTGTTATAAATGTACATACATTAAAAAATAAATAAATAAAATCTAAAAGACTTGAGGATTTACGATGCTGATGACCGTTAAAAGCGTCATCACAGTCTTGTGAAAATGGTCCATAATAATAATAAATGTGTGTTTTTCTTTTCTATGCACATTTTCCTGCAAAACAAAAAAGAAACTCACTTTGATAAAATAGAAGACCCGGCCTCATATATATATATATATATATATACACATTTTAATGCTAATTGATATTTTATTAATCTCATAGTCTAGGAGGCAAAATTCCTGGAAAATGAAATATAAAACGAAATGATAAATTAAGAGTTTTAATAATAACTATAATAATAATAATAATAATAATAATTAATCAAATGGCTTTTTAGGAAATCACTTTGTGGCTTAAAAACATCTATATGTTATGTGGGATAAAAACAGTGGAATAATCTGTCATTAAGTGCGTTTACTTGCACAATCATAAAATAATTATTCTTAATAACCTAACAACATATATAGAAATGTAAAGTGTTTTTATATTGGGTAAAGGTTAAAAACCATTTAAGCAAACCTAGAGGTTTTCACCCACTATGCTATATACAGACCTTTACATGCATTCTGGTAAAGAAAAACACTAAAACAAAATCTCATGGTAACACGGTTTTCATCTTAAGCTGATTTATCAGCATAAATGCTCTTATTGATTAATCATTGTGTATCTGGGCAAGTAGACACTCGCCCTGTACAGTAAGTGACAGCTTTGAAGGATACAACTGGCACCAACAACCAACCTGAAACACACAGAAACAGCAATGGATGAGATCACAGATGAACAGCATGAACAAAACCAGTCACAGCACACAGGAAACGATGTAAAATGATGCTAAACCATCTAAAGAGAACAAAAATTTACTTTACTAACAGCAAAGCACAGAAAGAGGAAAGCACAGTAAAGATGACTGTGTGTGTGGTCGACGACGTGTGACATCAGCTTTAATCCACCCTGAGATTCACGGTCACGGTGAAGTCTAATTGTTAACACAAGGTCTAATCCTCGAGGATGTCCCTACACGGTGCTGCTGAGTGACGCTCACTTACACCGGAGCATCATCACATGCACTCAAACAACACTGCTAATGCACATCTGCACTTACTGCTCTTTTGTGCAGCATCTTATGGAGGGATTAGGAGACTAATCTCAGACCTCTTTTCTGACGCTTTAGCAACAAAACATCCCTGAGCTTCCACCTGACAGTGCAACAGGTCTGACGATCAGGAATGACACAGACTAAAAACCTTCTTAGTACGAACGGGCATTCCTTTAAATACAGAATGACTAACGTAAATTAAAGCAAATTCATTTACACTTCTTCTCCCTTCACATGTAATCTGTTGACCACCAACGTCATTCAGAGGAATCATTTGTCCGTTGTGCTCTACAGTATACTGAAATTAGTCAAATTATTGAATCAATTTAACTCTGCTGAACATGCAAAATAAAATTTTAAATTAAACATCTTTAAATGTTTAGACAATTTGCATGTCCACACACATTCACATAACATTGTAATGGCATATATACACTAGTGGTCATTTACAATCATTTTAATGTTTAATTATGTATTATTTATAATGCTAACTATTTTTTATGTTTTTGTTTGAACAAAAATACAGTAATAATATTTTGCAATATTACAATTTTTAGTCATTCTGATTCCTTCATTAGGATTAATGGCTTGTGTGAAGTGATTAATGCCGAAAATTCAGCTTTACCATCACATTTTAGGATATATTGAAATTAAAAGTTATTTTAAATTGTCATAATATTTCACATGACTGTTTTTTGCATTTTTGTTTAAATAAATGCACCTTTGGTGAGTATAAGAGACTTCTTTGAAAAACATTAGAAATTTAATTAGGCCTATTCAAAACTTGACCAGTAGTGTACAATTAAATATTAATAATAGTAAAAAGTTTTTAATATTTGTTATATAGGAGTATTTTAAATACAGATACAAAGTTCTAAATTATTCTTCGTAAAAACACTATATTATTCATTCTATATAATAACCCAGATGGCCTAGATTGAGCATAATAATATAATTATGCATAGTCCAACACAAATGAATGAAAAAGTTTTATGTGCAATGCTATGCGCCAATTTTAAATAATTGCACACTAAACACACACAAAAAACCCTGCATAATCATATTGCCATGTTTCCCAATTACATTACCTCTCTCTCCCATAAATTTATTTCAGTCTCATAAACACACACAAAAATTACAGCTCATATTTGATCATGTCCTTAAATAACCGTAGGCCTTTACTGTTAGCATAACATTCTCTTCAGCCAAAGTCTCACCAGCGGCAGAGAGTTGATTCTGGGGAGTGTGTGGGAACTGCGGTCACTGTAGACTCGGTCAACCTTGGCCAGCACTTTTATAATAACCCTGACCTTGATAAGATCATTCATGCTGTGCCTTCCCTAACGTCTGCCCAGACTGAGCCTGCTTTCATTTCAGCAGAGCAGAGCAGAGAGAGATAACAGGACAGAGGACTATTTACCGCATGAGCATCTGTGGGTCCCGAGGCCTTTCGGACACCTGAACCACAGGCAAAATAGTTACCTGGTTCCTTCAAAACAAGTTATTTTCAACATTGATGTTTATGCAATGAGCCCAAGGGTTGATATTATACTGAATGCATCATTTGGTAGTCTTCAGAATCTAAAGCATACAGTGTGTCATCAGTCCTGACAGACGCTCTGTTGTTTTGGTGGAAACGACTGCACAAGTCAATGTAAAAGGCTTTCCTTGGCCCTCTCGGGCATGCGTGCCAATGGTCTTGTTCATGCCCGTCAGTCACCAAGGTCTCACCACTTCCACAGGATGAGCTCTGTTACTGGCAGCGGTCTGAAATCACACCTGTACAAGCTGACAGCTCAACGGCAAAACAACATCACCTGTCTGAGAGGATACGGCCACGGCAGAAACTATAGCGTGACTTGAGTTGAGGGGAAGGAACTGAAAATACTGAATGAGTTTAAGCAGAAGTTAATCTCTAAATAAAGTTATAAATAAAATATAATATGTGACCCTGGGCGTATTACAGAAAGTTTCTTATCTTAAGATATGATGTTAAATTAGGATTTTTTGCAAATTCGTATTACAGAAGCAAATCTTAACTTGATTTGGGATTCTTATCACAATCAGAATGCGCTTCATTGCCAGGTATGTTTGCACATACGAGGAATTTGGTTTAGTGGCAGTAGCTCCACAGTGCGACAGAATGACAGCGACAGGACACAGATAATAATAATAATAAATAAAATTAAAATAATGTGCAAATGCACAAAATGGACAATATGCAAAATAGCACAAACACAATATACAAAATAAATAATTCAGTATGTACAGGTATGTTAGGTGCAAATTTTAAATGCAACAAGTATGTGTGTTAAATAAAAAATAAAAAGTATGATAGTGTTGTGTGTTTCATGTTTATTGTTAAGAGTTAAATGTTCATGAGATGGATTGCCTGAGGGAAGAAACTGTTCCTGTGTCTGGTCGTTCTGGTGCTCAGAGCTCTGTAGCGTTGTCCAGATGGTAACAGTTCAAAGAGGGAGTGTACTGGATGTGAGGGGTCCAGAGTGATTTTACCAGCCCTTTTGCTCACTCTGGATGAGTACAGTTCTTGGAGAGTGGGGAGGGTTGTACCAATGATTCGCTCAGCAGTCCGGACTACCCTCCGTAGTCTTCTGAGGTCAGATTTGGTAGCTGAGCTGAACCAGACAGTTATTGAAGTGCAGAGGATGGATTCAATGAGGGCAGAGTAATAATAATAATAATAATAATGTTACATTTATATAGCGCTTTTCTGGGTACTCAAAGGGCTTTACATGGAAGGGGGGAATCTCCTCATCCACCACCAATGTGCAGCATACACCTGGATGATGCGACGGCAGCCATATTGTGCCAAAACGCCCACCACACACAAGCTTATTGGTGGAGAGGAGATAGAGTGATGCAGCCAATCAGTGTATGGGGATGATTAGGAGGCCATGATGGTCAGAGGACAATGGGCAAATTTGGCCAGGATGCCGGGGTTACACCCCTACTCTTTTTCGAAGGACATCCTGGGATTTTTAATGACCACAGAGAGTCAGGACCTCGGTTTAACGTCTCATCCAAAAGACAGTGCTTTTTACAGTATAGTGTCCCCGTCGCTATACTGGGGTGTTAGGACCCACGCAGACTGCAGGGTGAGCACCCCCTGCTGGCCTCACTAACACCTCTTCCAACAGCAACCTAGTTTTCCCAGGAGGTCTCCCATCCAGGTACTGACCAGGTTCAACCCTGCTTAGCTTCAGTGGGCAACCAGTCTTGGGCTGCAGGGTGATATGGCTGCCAAGTAGAACTGTTTCAGCAAGTCCTGTGGCAGGTTGAACTTCCTCAGCTGGCGAAGGAAGTACAACCTCTGCTGGGCCTTTTTAACAATAGAGTCAGTGTGAATATCCCACTTCAGGTCCTGAGAGATGGTGGTGCCCAGGAATCTGAATGACTCCACTGCAGTCACAGTGCTGTTCATGATGGTGAGTGGGGGGAGAGCAGGGGGGTTTCTCCTGAAGTCCATGATCATCTCCACAGTTTTGAGCGTGTTGAGCTCCAGGTTGTTAAGACTGCACCAGACAGCCAGCTCCTTAACCTTTTCTTTGAGACAGGAATGATGGTGGAGCGTTTGAAGCATGAAGGGACTTCGCACAGCTCCAGTGATCTGTCAGTACAGGATTTCAGACAGGCTGGTGTCACACCGTCTGGGCCTGGTGCCTTCCTTCTCTTGTTCTTTTTGAAGACCTGGCGCATGTCATCTTCTCTTATCTGCAGTTCAGGTGTGGGGGAGAGGGGGGCTGCAAGAGGTGTGAATGGTGTTTTTTCAAACCTGCAGTAAAACTCATTCAGATCGTCTGCCAGTTGTTGATTCTCCACAGTGCTGGGGGGCGGTGTCTTGTAATTGGTGATGTCTTTCAGACCTTTCCACACTGAAGCAGAATCACTGGAAGAGAATTGAATCCTTAGCTTATTGGAATAATTCCTATTTGCCATTCTGATCTCCCTTTGCAGTGTGTATTTGGCCTGTTAATACAAGACTGTGTCCCCATTCCTGTAAGCATCTTCTTTGGCCTGATGGAGCTGTCTGAATTTTGCAGTGAACCATGGTTTGTCTTATATAGAAAAATTATATATATACATGCACTTTTTCCACTTAAAAACATGAGATGCAGTGGGATGCAGAAAAACCACCATAAAGTCTCGAGACATGTTTTTTAAAAGTTGAACTTACATAAATTTTACATGCTTTCTAAACATGCGGCTCTCTTGTGCAACGCTGATATGTGATAAATATACATTCTGTGCGAACGGCTTGGTTTCAGTTTTGATGTAAACAACATCTCTTTTTTCGCAATATTTTGAATGAGCAGCGCCGCGGGGGTTCAACTGGATAGGCTAAAAAAAAAAAAAAGCATTAATATGCAATGATACCTACATCGTCGTCGCATCTCGTGTGCACTGATAAGGCTGCCTGACGCACACCTAAAATGTGGATTTTTATTTTAAATTCGACGAATATTTGAAATGCACATTTTTTTTTTGGCAACCAAATTATAGAAAAAATGTATAATTTTGAGCCATACAATGCATTGTTGGCTATTGCTACAAATATACTCGTCCTACTTATGACTGCTTTTGTGCTCCAGGGTCACATATAAATGTAATTAACTTGCAAACAAATGCAGCTGGCTAAAAGTGACAAGCACACTTAGAAGTATGAGCAAAGCAACAGGTGAAGCAGACAGGAGGATGACGCTGAAACACAAAGTGCTTCCTTCCTTTGATCAGAATTAATGGCTGAAAATGTTTGCTCACATGTTTGGTCTGGTCCTCAACATAAAAGTCACTTACGTTTTTTTTGGAGACTCTTTGAGCCAGAAGACATCATCACTCGTGATCCCGAACTCCATGGCTCCTGGGACCTGAAGGATAAACCACACAGATAAGTCATTTCAAAAAGGAAATATTCAGCATAAGTACCAATCAATTTAATAGCTATTATTATTTTTTTTATATAATTTAATATTTAAAGCTATAAAAAAAACATTTAAAACCAAGTGCATAATAAAAGTACAATTCCATGTATATATAAATATTGATATGATAATATTAAAGTTACTTTAATATAAAATTAAAAAATAACTACTGTTTTAAATAATTCCAGCAATAAAATAAAATGCTTCCAATATTCCTCTATTATCCAATTTAACATATTTTAACTATAAATGTATAGTAAACAATGTTAAATTAAATTAAAATATTCGATTAGTTAAATATAATTGTAAAATAATCTCTAAATTATTTTTATCTTCATGAAAACACTGATTAATTGCCCTAAGAAGAGGCATCACTTTCTTATTTCTTCTTTTAATTTATAATAATTATTATTTTTGAGTTTCATTCTATTTAATGAAACTCAAAAATACTGTTGTAACTAATAATACCAACGATAAAAAATATTGCTATATTGCATCACTCAATTTAACATATGCAATTTTTTCATCACTTTAATTAAAAAAAAAGATATGTAAAATAATCTTACCATACATTTTTTTTTATGAAAATGTCAGAATGCAAAACATTAACTTCCCTAAAAAGAAGCATCCCTTTCTTTAACTGTATAAATTTTAAACTATTTACCCTAAACCCAGGAAAACAAAAAATTTTACCAATGGAAGCAAAGACAAATAGCATGCCGGCTTTCAAGTCTGAGGAAGAATAATATCAATTGTATCATATTTGGAAAGACAAGAGGAAATTATTATAATCAAGGTCACACAGTGGAAAGACAACACCCACACACTCACATGTGTAGGGTACTTCGGCCGCCCACCAGTAGCAAACACAATGTTTTTGGCGGTCATTGTCATCTGTGCATACAAAGATGAAGGGTTAGCAGGAATACGGCACATCAGGTTGATGGTTAAATATGTTTCAGATAATTAAGTGGTTTTAAACTCAAAATCATACCTCTTTCCCTTTGGCATTTACAGCTCTGATAGTGTGTTCATCCACCAGACTGCCCTTCATATTCAAATATTTCACCTTCCTGTTACATCGGACAGAGAGATATTATATCACAGATTATATCACATTAAATACCAACACATGAACCGGAGTTATCCACTGCCATCATAATTCCCCACGTATACCTACACAACTCATCAGCAGTAACGAGATTTGATCATAAACCCAGATGATGTTCAAACCCAACCTGACACTTCTGCTGTAATAATATGGAGACATATATTTTGAGCATTTTGGGAAATTACATCACCACACCTGTTTGCCTCACAGCCATACAGTAAGACGGCTGAAATTTAGCACAATTTATCATGATGGCACATTCTCTGTTCATATAGCCTCAGACTGCAATTACCTAATGAAATGGTGAAAGAGATAGACAACTAATGAGAGCTACTGGAAAATAAAGAGTCTTTAGGCACTATCAGCATATCACTTCAGAGAAAAATAAATAAATATATATATATATATATATATATTATATATATAGTGCTGTCAAACGATTAATCGCGATAAACTGTATCCAAAATAAAAGGTGTTTACATAATGTGTGTGTAATGTGTATGTTTATTAAGTATATATAAAGACACACATGCATGTATACATTTAAGAAAAATATGTTATGTTTGTATATTAAATATATTTATATATAAATTAAATTATGTTTATTTACAGGATGTGCTGTTGAATAAATAATTATAAAATTATAATTGAAAATAAATTATATGAATATAAATATATACATGCAAATACTTTCTAAATACTGTATGTGTGTGTATTTATGCATACATAATAAATTTACACAAAACAATACATATATATATATATAGCCAAAAATATCGGCACCCTTGGTAAATATGAACAAAGGAAATATCATTATGAAATAAATGTTTTCAGAGATATTTTACTCATAAGAATTTCTAGGGGTGCCACGTGTATTTGAGGAAAACATTTATTTCATAATGAAATTTCCCCCCCCATTTTAAATTCTTATTATCCAATGAAAGGTTAGATTTTTATGATTTTTTTTAAATAAAAGATCAAAAGGATTAACAATGCAGATTAATATTCACAGCCGCCTTTGTTCATATTTACCAAGGGTGCCAATATTTTTGGCCATGACTGTATATCTGTATATGTATGTATGTACATACATATATAGGTGATGTTGTTTTAATAGTAAACCTTACTTGTCTTGTAGTTGAACTCTGTGACCCCAGTTTAGAGCCTTCACATGGTTCTGGACAGCCTCAGCCATTGTTGACCTGCAACATATTCAAATTCAGTAATCATCATATTAATGATGCACAGTTTACACAGGCAAGCAGATGAGGCCGGAATATGAATGCGGTCCGCTTAACGGTTCAGTGTTACCTTCTAATGCTTTTCTACGGGAAGCCATTTAATGTGAAACTTTGCACATTGCGTTTATATTCTGGCTTCATCTTCTTGCCTGTACAAAATATACATCATCAATAAGGTGTTTACTGAATCGCGCACACACAGTAAATACACATATATAAAGATGAATTGATTGTGAGAGAATGTGTGTATATACGGAGAGTATACACAGGGTTTTTTATGTGTGTGTGTGCGTGCACATATATAGTAAGCGTACAGAAAACTGTATTTAAGGCCAGCATTTGGAAAAAATAAAAACCCCTGTAAAAACCCTAGCATCTTTATCAGACCTTGAGTGCCCTCTAGTGCATTTGACCAGTCGACGTCTGCTTCTGTACCACAAGATGGTGCTGTGCCATAAAGTGCTTGTGAAAGCAGTATTTGAAACATAACCTTCCTCACCACTCAATATTATATGAATATTAGGATATGCTCTGATCAGGAGGAAGCTACACTTATGTCCAGTGCAATAAAGCAGCTCTGGCTATAAGCATAGAGTCATGCCAAGCATCTCTGATATAGATTGATGAAACTCACCAGTCATGTGACAGGGATTCTGGGATTCTCCAGCCATACTTCCTAGCATCTTTAACAGCAGTGCCAAGCAGAGCCGCCTGATGCATAAGCTTCTTTGGGATACAGCCGACATTTACACACGTGCCACCGAGACCCCATTTAGAGCCTGAAGGTGACACGAGCGGATTAGCTGTTTTTTAAATAAGTTATAGAGACAACTATAAATGGGTCAGCATGTACCTTTGAGTGAAGGTTCGACATAGTCCAAGACAGCAACTCTCTGTCCTAATTGGGCAGCTGTAAGAAAAAAATAAAAATAAAGTCAAGCATTAAAAACACCAAATGACATCTTAATTAGACCAATTAAGCAGATGCATTGAAATATCATTTCTAATAACTGTAAAAGAAGAAAAACAAATCAAATATCTATAGTATAGATGACACCTAACTTCTTTTGAACATGCCAATCCTCCAGAGCCTCCACCAATGACCAGCAGATCATGATCAAACCTACCTGCTGGAACCAGAATAACACCCCAGATCATCCAAGAGGCAGAGACATTCATAGCTTGTGTTATTATAGTCATCTGCTCCTCTGATAACTTCCCTTTTAGTTCCTCATATTAAATAAACATTATTGCAAATCTCTCTCTCACGCGCACACACACACACGCACGCACGCGCGCGCCTATATTATGACACAAGCAAACTAGTAACAGTGAAAGTACTGAAGGTAAATTACGGATAATGACATCTTAATGAAGAGAATTGGCTGAAATAACTTCACGACAATATGCTCTCTTATTAAATAATCATTACCTGCAAAGTTTCTTGTAAACATTAAAGTCCTAAAGCAGTAGAGAACTTTTATCCTCTGCCTTCCTCTGCTGAAGGAAGCCATTGCTGTCAGCAGACAAGACCCCAGTCAGTCGCTATAGCTGCCTTAAAACATGCCTGGCTGAATTTTAGCATTATTATACAATTTTACGGTATGTCTTACACGGCTCGAGACTAAGTTTAACGACGAATACGAGTTTAAAAAAGCGTTGAACTTGACTGCTTTAGCGTCGTCTGATTCGTTTGAGTCGGATCTATTCCAATGAATCAAATGTTTACGAATCATACCGAATCGACGCATTCGATTAAAAAAATAAACATTATTAATGATAATGATGTTAATGAATATTTACTTCTAAGTGCACTATTTTAAATTATATTTAGATTAACCTTCTTCATTAAATAGGAAATAAACTAGGTTCATTAAAGTGTTCAAAAGAACCGATTCGCGGAAATGAGTAGGAGGCGGGCCAAAGAATATTGACAGGCGTTCAGACCAATCACAATTAAGAGCTTGGTTAGCTGCGGCAATTTGATTGGCTATGCCGGTGACCACACAGTTTAATGAAGCTTCACTTTTCCGCTGCGTTGATAGCATTGTGTAATCATGCCTGTGGATATTAATGAATGGACAGGTTCTCTAGCGCTTACAGAGGTGGAGGAACAGCCAGCCAAGCCTCTAACGGTCAAATATGGCTCTTTGGAAGTTGACGCTCTGGGGACAGTGTTCAGTCCCACTCAGGTCAGAGCCAGTGCACGCGCATGCAGGAATCAGCTAGCAATGCTTCTGCATCACGTAACCGTTATAACTTGCAGATATGCGTTTGCAATGCAGTATGGTGCCTTTTTAATGAAGCTTTGCCAGAATTAGTCAACATATTTGCATTTGCATTGCCTAAAGAGAGTTTAAATGAATGCATTCTGTCTGTAGTTATGTAATTGACGCAAGGGTCGCACGCAGCCAAAGTTGCATCTGTCTAGAAATTCCACGATCACGTGATGTAATGTGGACATGGCCTCGTGCAAAAATTATGTGAGCTACAATTAATTAATGGGCCACCGCCTAAATTAGAATAGAGACCTGCATAGCAATGCAGAAATTAGGCCAAATGAATACACGTGTTCTGAACCGATAAATCAATGCTATTTCAAGCTAACGTGTATTTGTAATTCTGAAATAGTTTGCAAGAACAGTTTTGCACATAAACTAAGCTTGGCATATAGTACATAAGGATAAATGCTGTTGTCTAAAACAACGGTCAACTGTTCTGCTATTAACAGTAATCATAATTATTATTATTTATCGAATTGTTGCATTTTAATTCATTTTATAAATTGCATTATAAATACATATTTTACAAATATTTTTTTTGGACATGTTAAGAAGTGACAGTGTAAAATGGGACAAAGAAATCACCAGAAGTGTTTTACACAGCATTTTGTATAGCCTAATTATGCAGTTTTTGCCCCATATTAATTGAAAGACCACATAAAAAAAAATAATAATAATAATGACAGACTATTTAAGTGCATAGAAAATCTAGAAGGTTATCAAAAATAATATATATAAATAAAATTCAAACTTTGCATCTGAGGTTGTTTCACTTTCATTGTGCAGGTGCAGAATCGGCCCACATCTATTGAGTGGGAGGGATGTGACCTCAGTAAGCTGTACACATTGGCCATGACCGATCCAGATGCACCCAGCCGAAAAGACCCCAAATTTCGGTATATTTTCAGATCAGTCAGCCATATTCATCAGAACTGAAATAAAGATGAACACAAACTGCAATAGTAAACAAAGGGATTCCCTAGTGAGTGAACAAGTCCCTTCTGCTACAGCTGTTGTGTTTGATCTTAGGGAATGGCATCACTTCCTAGTCGTCAACATGAAAGGAAATGACATCACCAGTGGATGCGTCATGTCAGACTATGTTGGTGCAGGACCTCCGAAGGGAACAGGTGAGGTTTTAGATTGACTGGCATAAAATGACATTTAAAGGGATAGTCCACCAGTCCAGTTTGTTTGTAATAGTCGTTTCAAACCCATCTAAAGAGCACCTTCTGGTATTACTTCACAAGCAGATGTCTCCTACGATCTGTTAATGTTTGGCTACACTTTATCTTAAGGTGTCCTTGTTACAGTGTAATTATACATTTAAGTACTGAGCAATATTAACTACATGCACTTACTATATGGTTAGGGTTACTTGCATGTAATTATGCATAATTTACTGTTATTATAATAGTATGTGTAACAAGGACACCTTAAAATAAAGCATTACCAAATGTTTTCAACCAAACTTCCTTTACATGGAGAGAAAAAAAGAAAAGTCAATAGGAACTGAAACGGTTTGGTTGCCAGCGTTCTTTAAAATATCTTGTGTTCTGCATAAGAATTAAAGTCATGCAGGTTTTGATCAACATGCCTGAGAGTAACTAGTGACAGAATTTTTATTTTTGGATGAACTATGCCTTTAATGTGGCAGGATATATTGCTTGTTGGTGTGTTATGGTGGGTAACGCTTGCGTATGATTCTGTTTAGGCCTGCATCGTTACGTGTGGCTGGTTTACGAGCAGTCAGCCAGCATCAGCTGCACCGAAGCAGTCCTCACCAATCGCTCGGGAGACAACCGTGGAAAATTCAAGATCCAGAGTTTCCGCACGAAATATGGCCTTGGTGCTCCGATCGCAGGGTCTTGCTTCCAGGCGGAGTGGGACGACTACGTGCCCAAACTTTACCAACAGCTTGCTGGCAAATAAGGAAATAATTCAGATTTGGGACATTTTCACTAATAAACTAAACCGTTCTTTGCTTTAAAAGCTGTGTAGTAATGATGAATTTCAATATACTTCAACCTATGCCTTGATTTACGTCACTTCGCTTGGAGACTGCCTTCAGTTAAAAAAACAAGACTTTGCACCTTTGAATAAAATGCAAGGCACATTTCTGTTGTATTTGTTGCTGCACCTTTAATTTCACAAAATTCTCACCGCAGTATATTGGAAATAAATCCCTGGCGAATAAAATCAGACTACAAAAAGACGCCGCTTGTGTGATGAGCACTTTATTTACAAATATAATTAAAAGCTCTGACAGAATCATGCCTCTTAACCTGAAAACAAATGTAAAGTGCATGCGACAGTAAAGCGTTTTTGTTCACTAATTGGACTTTGTAGAAAATACACAGGATGCCCAGAATCAAACGGAAACCCGATCATGAAACGAGAGGCCTTGAGACAACCAGTGACTGCAGGAAGGAACGTATGCTGAAACATTTATTATATATAGATGTGTGCATGTATATATATATATATATATATGCATATATAAAAAGAAATTGAACTTCAGTTTAAAATGTAATAGGAAAATAAGTAAAAGTTCTCCATAAAGCCTTCTATACACAAAATACATGTCCCTTCTTCCCTTTGTGCAGGTACCACAAGTTAGGATTGACGTATATGTATTATTCACACTGTGCACGTCAGATGAGGTGAAGATGAGTCACAGATGCAACTATCAAATTTGTTTTAATATGCAAACGTTATCAAATTTCTTCAATACTTGATAAAAGGTATTTTTTCATTTCCTCTGGGTGAATAAATACCAAATAGAGATTCAAGAGGCTGCAAAAAAATACTAAAAATCACACAGCCTGTCAAAAAAAAGTGTG
Organism: Barbus barbus; assembly: GCF_936440315.1. Lineage (NCBI taxonomy): Eukaryota > Metazoa > Chordata > Actinopteri > Cypriniformes > Cyprinidae > Barbus > Barbus barbus. Next base: position 40,183,408 of record NC_136733.1, on the reverse strand, counting down.
CACAAGTGCATCTGGATTAAAATGAGCAATACAAACCCCCCGTTCATATTGCTTTTGTCTTGAAATCTCTCATTTTAATTACACTGAAAGTGTTATCATTGCACGAGAAGACGTTGACATCAACACCGTGACATATTTAATCATCTCGTATATAATATTCATATATAAAAAGAGACAACTACAGGATGTAATCCAGCATGTTATCCCATGACGTGTCTAGAAACGTGTAAGGCCTGTGCAAGCACCAGCCCAGAGGATTGACAGGACTGTCAGTAGCAAAAACAGCAGATTTGTTCAAAAAGAGAGAAGTAGACGAGCAGGACCGAGGGAGGATGGTGGAGTGTTCTGGTCTCATCTGTAGTCATCTTTAGGGTAGTCCAAAGCACCCAAGTTATTGAAACCCATACGAAGGCTCTCCATATCGAAGGCGTCGATTTCTCTCTCCTGACGGTCCAGCAGGTGTTTGATTCGGTCGGTGCGCTCTTTCTGAAGAGAAGCCAGCTCCTCCTCGATCTGAAAACACAAGACCGAAGCTCAAACATAGCTTAAGAGGAACCGGTAGACTACATTATCCCTGAAAAAGGCTTTACTTTGATTACTTTCTTTCCTTCGATTTGCTAAAAACTCTACAAGCTTATTATACGCCATTGAAAAAACCAAAGGTAGCCTCAAATTCAATGTTAGCTTGTCCACTTAAAATAATCCAAGTAATGGAGCAAAGTAGCTTGTGGGAGTTCTAGGGCTGATGTTTTGTCTTGAGCTCATGTTGGTCTTGTCCTTTGAGCTGGTCTGGAAATCAACATTTTGATGGACTGGTGCCATGTATGTTAATATTTAAGGATTGGTTGATTTTTGAGCAGTCAGTTCCAGTCCTCTAATTCGACTGGACAAGCACAGAACAGAGAATACAAACAAAAAGAACCAGCCACACTGTCTAAAGTTTAATACTTTTTAATATTTTTTTTAATAACCATTTCTTACTATGTGTAAGTTGTCGTTTTAATATTTTGAATTGTTTTTAGCTTATTTTATTTTTTATAGTATTTACAGAGTTTTGACTTTTAGTTTTAGTTACTTTTATCTAAAGCGACTTACAAATAAGAAAAAGCGTCTGCTAAATGACTAAAAGTAAAAGTAAAATAAAATATACTTTATTAACTTGTTAATAGGATTGTTGTATGGAAGCAAAATCCTTTTTCATTTCTTTCATGTTTTCCCTTCATGACTACAGGTAATGATAAGAATATTAATTATATTATATATAGAATATATATTTTTTTTATATTTTATATATTTATTCCTGTGATCTGCAGCTGTATTTTCAGCATCATTACTGCAGTCTTCAGTGTCACATGATCTTCAGAAATCATTCTAATATACTGATTTACTGCTCAAGAAACATTTCTGATTATTATCAATGATGAAAACAGTTGGACTGATTAATATTTTTGTGGAAACCATGATTTTTCTTATATATATATATATATATATATATATATATATATATATATATATATATATATATATATATATATATATATATATATATATATATATATATATATATCAATGCTAATAACAGTTGTGCTGCTTAATATTTTTATGTAAACTATGTTTCAGGATTTTTTGATGAATAGAAAGTTCACAACTTTTTTAAATATAAATCTTTTATAACATTATAAATGTATTTACAGTCATGTTAGACATGTTTAATGCATCCTTGCTGAACAAAAAATAATTTATTTAAAAAAAAGCATTGTATCTGTGTTTACTGTTTAAAAAATACAATAAATATATACTGTGTGTATGTATATGCACAAATAAAGAAAAAGTGTCATTAGTATCATTGAGATATTATAGGTTTTTTTTCTTGAGTTTTTTTAATATATATTTCCTGCGTCCATGCTAATTTTACTTACATTTTTATTAATTTTGTTGTGAGTGTTTGTCATTTTTAGTTTTTAAATGTGTTTTATTTCAGTTTTAGATTTAGTTATTTTAGCACATCAAGTTAACTAAATGAGAATGAGTTTTTTTTTTTTTTTTTTCATTTTATTTTATTTCAAATAAATTTCAGATTTTAGTTTTAGGTATATACCATAACCCTGATTTTAATAAATTGATATACTGTAAATGACTGATGAAATGCATTGAAAAAAATAAAGGTGTGCTTAAAAGCTTCTTCAAAGTGACACCATAGAAGAACCATTTTTTGGCTCCACAAAGAACCATTCAGTCAAAGATCTCTTTCTTATTCCTTTTTATAATCTGAAGAACCTTCTTTCGCCACAAAGACACAGAAAGGAACCATTTAGACAGAAAGGTTCTTCTGTGGCATCGTGAAGCACCTTTATTTTTAAGAGTGTCCACAAGAGTGTTAGAGGTTAATAACAGGACAAGACCTTCTGTTCAAGGTGTGCTCTGCGCAGTGAGACTTTCTGCTCCAGTTTCTGCTGCTCGCGCTCGTGCTGAGCCTCGGTCTGAATCTTGATCTTGCTCTGGTATGCATTGAGTAACTCCATCTCCTGCTGCAGCTGCTGCCTCAGAGCCTGGCACTCGGCCTCCTGAGCTTCATCCAGACGGAGCTGCACACAAACACACACGAGCGCACGTGAGCCTCAGAAGGTTTGCTCACACTACAGCATAGTTAACCATCAATGGTCTTCTTGTACAGGCAACGGCCCGAGACTGGAATTTCAAACACGAGGCCTGTTTTTTCTTTGTTAACTTCAAATCTGTATGAACTATCAAAAAAACAAATGCTCACATTAGCAGATCCAAAATGGGTTAAATAACAAATTCTGTTGCATCTTAAAGATATCCTGAAATCAAATGAACCGAGTGCATTAGTGCCCGCCTACTTTCTTCAGTGGCATTGAATCCCGAAATATTTTTTCCATTCATTTTTCCCCATAAGGATTTCTAAAAGTCTTTAAAGCATTATAATAAACCAAGCCAACCAGCTACAAGGTGAATAATAGCATTACAAACTTTTATTTAAAGTAGTGCTGTCAAACTATTTATTACAAAATATAAAAGTCTTTGGTTTACATAATGAATGTGTACTGTGTATATTTATTATGTACACACATATAGAGTATATATTTTGATTACATGTATATACATTTATATTCTTATATTTTATATAAATATATTTAATATATAAACAAATTTTTTTCTTAAGTATATGCATGCATGTGTTTGTGTGTGGGTGTGGGTGTGTGTGTGTGTGTATATATATATATATATATATACATATACACACACAGTATCCACCCATATATTATGTAAACAAAAACTTTTATTTTGGGTGCGATTAATCGTTTGACAGCACTAGTTTATAAGTAGTTGTTTAAAATCAATTTCCTGAATGGAGAAATGAATGGAGTTTTTACTTCCAGAACCCGACTGCTGGACTTCAGCAAACATCATTACAAACATCACTACATTATTACCCACTATTTATACTTTTTCTCTCCAAAATGTCACATTATGGACATTAAATGCTTTGTCAATGACATTCCAGGTGTATATTCCTTACGATGATCTCTCAGAGCTACTAGAATGTGAACTTATTGGCCTCTATAATGGTTACGAGTGTTGTTTCTTCACTCACTGCCTGCGATGCCATCATCTCGTTGATGCTCTGCTCGTACTGCTCAGCCAGGATGGCCAGTTTGCGCGTTTGCTCGTCCTTCAGGGCTTTTAGCACGGTCTTGTGCTCGCTTTTGGGGGTCACCTCTAGCTGATGGTGCCGCAGGGCCTTGTACTGTTTCGTCTGGACTTTACACGTGTCCTGGAACTGTTTCTTTATCTGGAGCTCCATCGCCTGCAGGAGACAAGACTCAGCGTTGAATAAACACAAACTGACAGCCTTTTCAGCACAAAAATGATCATCTAATATGAGTTTTGCCTCAAAGGATTGTGAATTTTTGGTAACACTTTACAATAAGGTTCCATTATGTTAATGTATTAACTTGTATATTTTATTTATGCCATGTCAGCATCTTAGGCTATTTATATGGAAAAAAATAATAATTCAAGTATAACAAATACAATAAAACCAGCAAACAAACAAACAAACAAGTTATATTACACAAGACCATTAACATACGATATAAGTTCTACATTTTTAAAACTTCTTCTGGCAAAATTATACTAAATAGCTCTTTAAGTGAGTTTTTTACATACATTAAAAGCAGGACAGTCCAATCTGTTAAATAACATTAGCAATAAGCAATACATTTGTTACATTATTTATTAATGCTAAGATCAATAGGAAAAATAAATAAAGAACTGCTCATTGTTAGCTCATATCAGCTCTGGTCCATTGAATAATATTAGCAGATACAACTTTTGATTTTAATAATGAATTAGTAGATGTTGAAATTAACAACTAAGACTGATAAATGCTTTAGAAGTATTTTTCATTGTTAGTTTCAGTTTGTTGACTAATAATGTGTGTGTGTATATATATATAATGTAATGTTTAAATTAGGGCTGTCAAACGATTTATCACATCAAAATAAAAGTTGTTGTTTAATATATGCGTGTGTGTGTGTGTACTGTGTATATTTAATATGTATATATAAATACATACACACGCATGTATAAAATGTTATATTTTAATATTAAATATATTCATATATAATATAAATTACATAAATATATACATGCAAATATTTAAAAAAATATATATCGTGTGTATTTATATGTATACATAATATATTCACACAGTACACACACATATTACATTAACAAAAACGTGTTTTGGATGCGATTAATCGCGATTAATCGTTTGACAGCACTAGTTTCAATGTTAAACATTTCTCAGATCAAGAAACGTCAGAGCATCATCAGTCTCGACTGACCTGCTAACGCTCATAATATGTACCCAGTTTCTAAAATACAAAGTTAATGTTCCAATCACAGTCATAGAAACAATGAGACCTACATAGATTTTGTAGGTTAAAGTCACACTATATATAGCTAAGACTATTTTTTTTCGTTCACAATTGGTGGTACCTTGAGGTTCTTGGGCTGCTGCCGTAGTTCGAGCACATGTTTCCGGTGCAGCTCTCTTTCTCTCCGGTTGTTGTATTCGATCTGGTTCTCCAGCTCTGTTTGGTGCTGCAGTCGGATCAGATCCATGCGGAGTTTCTGTAGGGTCTTCAGCTGCCTGTGCTCAAGTTCTTGGGTCGACTCATCTTGCCTGATCAACATAGCGTGCTCCATTTCCTTCTGTGTCTTCTTCTTATTCAACTCCTGACAGACAGAAAGAACGAAATTAACATTACAATATTACATTATTCAAATGTGACCCTGGAGATCCGCAAAAGCAGTCATCAATAGCGCAGGTATATTTGTAGCAATAGCCAAAAATGCACTGTATAGCTCAAAATTATAGATTTTTATTTTATGCTAAAAATCATAAGGATATTAAGATCATGTTCCATGAAGATATTTTGTAAATGTCCTACCATAAATATATCAAAACTTAATTTTTGATTAATAATATGCATTGCTAAGAACATAATTTGAACAATTTTAAAGGAGATTTTCTCAATATTTAGATTTTTTTTGCACCCTCGGATTCCAGATTTTCTAATAGTTGTATCTCAGACAAATATTGTCCTATCATAACAAACCATACATCAATGGAAAGATTATTTATTCAGCTTTTATACATTTCTATTTTGAAAAATTGACCCTTATGACTCGTTTTGTGCAAAATAAGGTCTCTTTTAAATCTACTAATGTTGATACCTGGATTTTTACATATCCTTAAGAAAATTAGTGGTGTTTTCCTGTACAGAAGTTGCCACCACAATGCCCGGGTGTTTGCTATGTGATTGCTAAGGTTTTCTGACTTTGTTCTAGCCAAATCCTATGTGGTTGCTATGGCATTGCTAGGTTGTTAGGGTATTCTAAATTGCGGTTAACAGGTGATTTAGTTGCCCAAAAGTTACAAAAAGTTAGTGGTTTAAATCAAACCCCTAATCATAAGGATGCACAACAATAATAATAGTACTAATAACTCGCCTTAGTAAGCAAAGGCTACAACAGTAAACGGTATGATCAAATAAATTAAACACAATAAGGTGTTGATATGCAAGTAGAGGCTTCAAGACCAGATCCAAATAGGGAGGACATGCACAATTTGGACTAGGATTGCAAACCACTGGATTATGCATCATCATCACGTTTGTTGCTTTATAGACCATGCATGGGTTTAGACTCAGTAATACTTCCGAAGGTTTCCAGCAGATTAATGCACTAGATTAAGAGATTTGCACATTGCTGCATTACTTATTTTCAAATCAGATTAATTGAAAACAGTTATCAACCCTGAGAAATGGTTCAAATTTTGCATTATCCCTGGGAAAAGCCTTCATACGATTATCCTGTATATATATACATACACACTACAGTTCAAAAGTGTAGGGTCAGTGAGATTTTTTTTTGTTTTGTTTATGAAAGTCTCACCAAGGCTGCATTTTTTTGACTGAAAACAGTAAAAATGGTCATATTGTGAATTTTGGTGCTCAAGAAATTTATCAATCTTGAAAGAGCAGGAATATTTTACATATCTTTATTTGTCTTAATTTAAAATCAACAACAATCTTACTGACCCCAAAGTTTTTAAACACATATTTCAGAGTGCTAAGCAGTCTTTAGTCTTGTTTTCACCTCTCGTAGCTGCTCCTGCTCAAACTCGTGCTTCTTGGTCATGATCTTGCGTTTGAAGGCTCTGCAGTTCTTGTCGTAGAAAGTCCTCTGTTGACCCAGAAGCTGAGCCTCTTCTTCAGCCTGAGAGTGCTGAATGTTCTCCTTATGCTTGGAAAGCTTTTCCTGCTTCTCTTTCTTAGGCGTGCTGTGATCTTCACTCATTTCCTGAACAGAGAATCATGAGAAGAGACAAAAGAACTCAAAGAAGGGTGATTGCAGTGAATACCCCGTTTATAAGTCAACACGAAATGGCATTTGATACTCATTTTACTCTTGTAATGCAGTGTTTTTCTATGCAACATTTTTCAGCGACAAGTAAAACAAGATTTGATTTTATTAATGCAGTTAGAGGGGAAAGGAATAAAAAAAATAGCTGGTAAGTTGAATAGTAGAGTTGTTTTTAGGGCTGCCCTCCACTAAAGATTTTTCTGATCGACTAGTAATCGTTCATTTGAAGCATTAGTCGACTAATCGCACATTTATTAATAAATCATGTAAATAGTATAATGCGCCTTTGATTGCCTAATAAGCGCTCAAGCACATGCATAAAGCTTGCCATAACACCGGCAGAAGTAATGATTATGAATGTGTCAAGGAAAAACAGTAAGGAGGCTGCATTAACATTTTAATAATTAATTGATAAACTAGTGCTTCCTTTGTTCTCGGTTTAAGAGATGAAGTCGGAGACACTGATGCAGTAGTGGACGTGCCTGTATGCATGTTTCATACGGATTACATGATCAGAGAACTTGTTTTCCATTTGAATTGGTTGATCTGAAAGTAGACATTTCACTCTCTATAGATATTTTTTTTTATGTCTGTAGGGCAATCATACACAGTTTTGGAGTTTCACGCTCAAGTTCACAGAGACCGAGACGGCAGAAAGCACATCCTGTTTGCTTTCATTATTTTACAAAAGCGCAATATTTTGTTACTGTGAGTGCACACAAATAAACTTAGTCTTTACAGATTCGAAAGATGTAGTACTCTTATCTGTATGACCAGTATTTGAAGAGCAACTGATCGCTACTATTCAGCTTCTACACTCCGCACAGACACTTCATTAACACACATTTTCTTGCATACTTCAGATGAAAAGCCATATTTGAGGTTGATGAATGATAGGCGAGTGTTTGGATGTCCTGCCTGAAGTACTGTATTAGCCTAAAATTCACCAGCCGTTAAAGATCTGTGTGACTTCGCCAATGTGGATTTGTGACTAAGCGACTAACACAATTTTGGTCCACCAAGCCTGTTCTGGTCGACTAAGTCCACTATTAGGGGGCAGCCCTAGCTGTTTACTAATTTTTCTTTGGAATAATATTAATATTCCAGTAAACGGGGTCAACTTTAGTTTCGACTTGTAGGAACTAGACAAGAACCTCTTTGATCTTCTCCTTGCACAGCTTATACTGTTTCTTCTGGTTATCGAGGAAGTTGGTGAGCTCTTTCTTCTGCTGGGCCATGATTTGCTGCTGAAACTTCTTCTCATCAGCTGCCAGTGTTTTCATCTGAGGAACACAATGCAGATTTATCATTAATAGCACTTCAGTATGTGACTGATTTTTTTCTTTAAATGTTAGAAACTCATTTTCTTCTCTGGCTTCATTAACATACTAATCAACATATGCTACATGAATAATTAGCAATCATCCCTTGGCTATTTACATGTTTAACATGCAATATGGAAAATAATAATATAAACTGGGGCAGCTTTCACACGATCTACATGAACTTTTGCACTCATTCCTTTTTTCAACTTTGTGCAGGGATTTTATGATATAGAATTTATTAAGATGTTAAAATCCAATAATAAACACTCTTGATGGTATATTGGTCAAATCACTATTTTTAGTCAACATCATGTCGATGTTAATCGACCAATATTTGATTAGCTAGTAACTATGAACTCTTTGGGTCTCAACAGAAGACTAAATGAAAGATCACCCACTTCTTTGTCCGTTTGGATGGCGTGCTTCTTGGCAAGTTTCTCCAGCTCAATGAAGGCATTGTTGGCGTGGGTTTCCAGTTCTTTCTGGAGCTTCAGTCTGTGTTCATCCATCTCTGCTTTCAGCTTGTTCTCCAGAGCAATCAGCTGCTTCTGGTGTTGCCGTCGCATGCGTTTGTACCCCGACATCTGCTCTCGGAGCTCATTTTCCTGCTCGTGTTCATGGATCTGACGCGTTACCTAGATGGAAAAGAACTTGGTTAGCGCAGGTGAACTTTTGAGATGATGAGATTTTTTCGGTGTAACAGTGCAAAAACCAACCCACAGACAGTTCTTGGATGATGTCGACCAAAGGTTGCATTAATTCTAAAATTTTATAAATGGTGCAACTTTTAAGACATTGTCAGATAATTCAAAATGACATATCAGGTTACATGCATTTCCCTACTCTCTCAATTTTGTCCATTTTTAATCCCTGTTGGCACATTTTGGACTGTCACTGTGGGAATATTTCTAAATCATCCCCAAAAATAATCTCGGGAAATGTGAGGATCTGGAAAGAGAAACGATAGATCGTCCAGTGGAATAATTCATTAGATATTGTCCATTGATTTACCAGATCGCATGATGATCAGTGTCATCTTTCACATTATGAGAGCAGAACAACAAGAAAAAGACATGAAATCTACAGCACAGCAATTGATAAGACTAAAAGTTCTTGTGATCTCAAAGGTGCATAAAAATAAACACTATATTATTATACTGACAAAAAAATAAAAAAAGTCCATAATTATTAATTGTACTGCAATATCTAATTGTGACAGAGGAAAAGTTGCAATGGTGAATATTACACATCTCAACATTGCATTTTCTAGATCTAGAAGGTCATAGATGCCTCTAAATATAAAAATGAAAACAGAAAAAGCCCACCGTTCCCTAGACTTCAGCAAAGCGCTGCGAGACAAACCTGGAAGAAGGGCGTGTCCAGATCAAACTGTTCGTTGAGTTTCTCGTAACTCCCACCTGAACTCCTCAAGCCAAACATATTGGCGAAATAAACCACCCGTGAGAACATCGAGAGTCGCCTACACTACATCCCCCAAAAGCACTCGCTCAAATCCCACCGGGAGAGAAAGAGAGAGGGGATAAAGAGAGAGGGCGAACACTGCTTCTCCTCTCTCCTCGCAGGTGCGCCGTGAATGAATGAGGTTCTCAGAGAGGCCTAAGCAGCGTTTAGTAGGCCAGTCACATGAGACGCCTGTCGAAGGGGGAAATTTCCTAATCGCCCTGAATCAGAAGCCCCACTGTAACCGCAGTCACCAATCCAGTCGCTTTCTGCCCAAATGCCCCTATCAGCCACACCGAAAGGGCATGTGATAGCACTAAACCCTGGCGGCAAAGCAAGAACGGGAAGGAGGAGTGAAACAAACGCTTCCAGGTTAAAGATGTAGATGAGAATTCAAATTCAACTTCTGACCATTTCAGAGCAAATGTAAACACATGTGTGAAGCTGACACATGTGGAGCTAAAGTGTTCAACAGGCATTTTAATTCTATTTGTTTTAAGCGCATATATGTATATGTGACCCTGGAGCACAAAACCAGTCTTAAGTCGCTGGGGTATATTTGTAGCAATAGCCAACAATACATTGTATGGGTCAAAATTATCCATTTTACTTTTATGCCACAAATCACAAGGATATTAAGTGTAGATCATGTTCCATGAAGATATTGTGTCAATTTCCTACTGTAAATATATCAAAACTTCATTTTTGATTAGTAATATGCATTGCTAAGAACTTCATTTGAACAACTTTAAAGGTAATTTTCTCAATATTTAGATTTTTTTTGCACCCTCAGATTCCAGATTTTCAAATAGTTGCATCTCAAATATTGTCCGATCCTAACAAACCATACATCAATGGAAAGCTGATTTATGAATCTCAATTTAAAAATGGACCCTTATGACTGGTTTTGTGGTCCAGGGTCACGTGTCTTTCTCTTTCACCTTCTGACTTTTGTCTTCCCTCTTTTTTCCGGTCTCACTTTCTTTCTACACCTCACCCCTCCTCTACGGCTTTTCATATGAAACACAAAGAGAGTCTCTTTCCCTGCATAGCCCAGATCCTTAAATCTCCTTCCATACAAGCGTAAAACCCATATCGATAAAGAAACAGCGCACACTTGATTCGATATAAAAAAAAATAAAAAAACAGGATGCTACGCCATACCCATAAACCCACTAAAGCCAAACTCCTTTGTGATCATCAGAAATGATAGATGAGTGTCTGTAGTATCAGACAAAGTCCATTGCGCTTGTCTGCCCCTAGAGGGTGCCCACGCTCCAGCGAAACGGGGCCAAAACAGGTGACATCATCATTTAAACCAAGCATACTGCGATCGACTACACCGCCTGCCCTTGATCTCCCATTTATTCATCAATTAGGGTGGAAGTGATTGTATCACAATGGATTATTTTGCATGCTTAATTGCATAATAAATTCTTTGTGTGTGTCGTAAATGTCTGACATTGACCCTATGCTTCTTTTTTCACCCCAAACCCCACAGGACTAAGAATATCCTTTTGTGTTGAATCACAGCGTATTAACTAATAGTACACAACAACACCAATGACTCGTGTGAGGAGTGCAGCTGGCTATTGACTGAATCACGTTGCCTTGACAACAGATGTGAAAGAGAAAAGTAAGACGCTTTTTGTCTTCCCCCCTGAATAAAGAGAGGGTTAAACAGGAAAAGGAGGAGGCAAAGACCACCGAGAGAAATGACCGCAGTGTAAGCGAAGGGATGACAAGAAAAGGAAAGAGTAAAGCAGGAGAGGAGGGGGATGAGAGGATGACAGCAAGGATGATGTCATTCTTTTTCCTCACCAGTGAAGCCGACTTGATTGTGGCGAAGCGCTCACGGTTTTTATAGTTATGAGCCGGAGCTCTTTCCGACGAGGACGGTCGCAGGTCCGAGCGGTGGTCCCGATGAGGAAGGTCATCACGGATAAACTGATGATCCTGAGGACAAAAAGCACATCAAATCAGAACTCAAACTCAACAATCAAACTCTTCAAGCTATACATTTCCCTACGAGTTTTACAGTCAAACCAAAAATTATTCAGACACCAGATATAATTCCTGACACTTTTTTTACTAGTGGGTGCTAGAGATTACAGTTCATTCATGTAAGTGAGGATAGCTAAATTCTTCACACAGCGGACCAACCAGTAAAATTATTCAGTAAATTATTCAGACACTTTGACCTGAACGTGTTTTGCTTCAGTGTTTTTTTGCTAATGGACCTTTTTCACATTTCTGTGTTTCTCAGCAGCGGAAGTCATCATAGTTGGGCTAACGTCGAGAGCAGTGAATGGGAGAGTACAGCAAATATATTTTTGCATTCCCATTTTCTCAAATAGCAAAAGAAAAACTCCACGATAGTGTTTTCATGACTTTCAATAAAAGGAAAAATATTGAGAGAGACTGATAAGTGAGACTGGTTTTGTGCTCCAGGGTCACATATAGTAAAAACAGTGATTTTGTGAAATACTTTGACTATGACTAACATCTGCAGGAGTAATTTACCTGAGTGTTGTTAGACGAGCACAATTTAACCACACAAAAAAAAAAAAAAAAGTCAGTCCCTATAGTACGTACTAGCTATACTGCATATGAAAGCACAAATATGCATATTTGGTGGAGAGGAGCGCCACTGAACTTTTTCGACTTCGATCTAATAATAACTTTAAGTATACCTTCTCTGTGGCCTGAAAGACTGTGTGTACCATTAAAACTGTAACAAGCCGGTCTTCTGAGAATTAAAGAGCTTGACAGAGAGAGAAAATCATAGGAAATGACTTCCAGGAACGGACTGGAAAGCACATGTTCTATTTTTGCATTTAAATGAAAAGGAGTGCAATGCATTTTAAGCATTGTGGAGATTTCAGTGTGTGTTCGGGACCTTTTTGTGGTGCGTGGAAGACTCGAGGGTGCTGTCGTAGTCGTGGTGCAGCTCGGAGCAGGAGTCGTCTTGCACCTCCTGCAGGCTGTTGACGCTGCTGCTTTGACTGCCAGTGCTCACGGAGGTGCTGGGGATGGAGTGATTACTGCCCAAACTGTTCATCTTACAGCCTGCCTGATCTCCATCCTGTGCAAAAGACACAGAAACTGATCACCATCCTACAGACAGCACTTTACACATCTCACTGCAAGGCCTGTAATAGCAGTTATTCATTGAACAGAGACACATTTACACCATTACTGAAAGTCACTTAATAGTTTCATGTTGTTCAAAATAGTGTATAGTCGCACCTTTAGTGTAGTTCAAGAAAATATATAATTCCATGTACTTTCGTTGTAATTCAGTACAGTCTGCAGTATATACTTCCATAAAATATATAGTTCAGTTAAAGTCATTAATATAAATTTCTGTATATTACAGTATCAAATTTTGTATATATACACTTTAGTATATCTTCGCTACAGTTCAGTAGGTATTTGCATTTATGCATTTAGCAGAAGTTTTCAACCTAAGCGTTTAGTATAGTATATAGTTATATATATATATATTTTAAATGTAAATATATTTTACTTTCACTTGTGATTAATTTAATGCATCCTTACTGAATAAAAATATAATTTAAAAAAATAAAATAAAAATACTGACCCCAACCTTTGAATAATAGTATTTTTTAGTTAAGTACATAAACTACAAATATACAGAAAATATCTGTAACTGTTTATCATATACTGTGGTTGTGTATAGTATAGTAGTCTAGTATGCATCACATACCCTCAGTTTAGTACAATATACTGTAGTTGACACTGACAATTCAGTATAGTACTATATATGTGACCCTGGACCACAAAACCAGTCTTAAGTGTCAATTTTTCAAAATTATATGAAGTAAATGAATAAATAAGCTTTCCATTGATGTATGGTTTGTTATGACAGGACAATATTTGGTTGAGATACAACTATTTGAAAATCTGGAATCTGAGGGAGCAAAAAAATCGAAATATTGAGAAAATCTCCTTTAAAGTTGTTCAAATGATGTTCTTAGCAATGCATATTACTAAACAAAAATGAAGTTTTGATATATTTATGGTAGGAAATTTACAAAATATCTTCATGGAACATGATCTTTACTTAATATCCTAATGATTTTTGGCATAAAAAAATTATCTATAATTTTGACCCATACAATATATTTTTGTCTATTGCTACAAATATACCCCAGAGACTTAAGACTGGTTTTGTGCTCCAGGGTCACATATATGATTTTACGTTAAATATTTATAATGTAGTCAAGTTCAGTTCATCACCCTTAAGTCTAATTGTGGTCTCTATTCATCTATTAAATGAACAGACACTAAATCCATCTGTAATCTCATCATATTTTCTATGAAAACTCCAAACAGATGTTAAAGCATCAGTGGAGAACACGCAAAGGACATTAAGCAAGAGAAACCAGTGGCTGCCTAAATGCCAAATCTGCTGTGTATAACACGTAGCCACATGCAACAACAGGAAGCACGCTGACCACTGAGAAACTCACACAGGCACGCATGAAGTCAACATGTGTGTATGACACTCAAGGGGGGCTTTCACTTCTCAGAGTATTTCCTGTACCCACCTCCTCGTCTTCCTGAGACTCCCCCATTGGGCCGTTGTGTTTCTCTTGGTAGAGGATTTTTTTCATTTTACGGTACTGCAGGTTGTCCAGCTCTCTGACCGCATCCTTCGTCCTCTGGATCAGATCGATGAGGACCCGTAGAGGACGCTCTCTCCTCACGAACTCATGCTGGGACGGACAAAGAGGGACAGAGAGTGCATTTGAGAAATGTTTTTGTAGTTTTACACACGCTAAGGCAAATAAAGTGGTGATCAAATGTATAAACAGCAACCCTCAGATTCTACATTTTATTCAGTTTATGAGGAGTGGATCGCTGAGAGGAAAGTGTGTTTTATTTGGCCCTGTGTTCATCCGAAAACCACACAAATTGCATTTATTTCACAACAGCAAATATTTCAGGAGAAGCATTTGGGGGTTAAGCATGATGCAATTCAACTGCCACGAAATAAACCCATTTCTCAATCCTCTCAGCATGCCAGATTACTCTGCTTGTGCTCCGAATTACGTCATTTCGTCGTTGTCCTTAGCTCACTAGAGGGTGCTCATGTGTAATATGGCCTCGAGTGGACGGCTTCTGCCATGGCTGGCTAAATGTGGATTTGATCTCACCTCCTCAATGGAAATAAAGAGAATCGACTCGAGACTTCAAGTGGCTGCATGTGTGCATCTTAACTGGGTTCGCAAAACCACAAACCATGAGGCTTTGAAAACCAATTGGTCGTATGCAGTTTTTTCCATTACTCAACTGGGCCAGTTTTATTTATTTATTTGGGAGAAGACGGTTAGAAGCACAATCCAAAATCCAAATCAATTCCTGTCCCATTCCTCGAAACAGCCGCTCTTGAACGTTTACCGTATATTCTCCTTCTGAGACTCTTCACAGCAACTTTTCCTGTAAACCACGCATCATGAACATCTTGTATGCACCTACTTTAAAACTTTTTTTTTTTTCCAGTCATAAGTCATTCTCATAAACCTGTTCAAAGTAGACTGGTTCCCTGTTTTTTTTTTGCTTGGTTTTGTTGAAGTGAATAAATGTTCATTTGAGAACATATCTTTTGCTCTAAAGCAATAACATTTCTTATTGGACTGCTTGAGGCGGACTGGTTAATTCTAGAGTTAACTACTCTAACTCCTCTTTGAAGTGGACTGGTTTCCTATTTTTGCTTGGCTTTGTTGACATTAGCATTATCTTTCATTTGACAACATCTCATTTACTCCCAAACCATTCTTGTGCACTGTGTGGCGGGAGGAGCAAACGACAGACACAGTGGGTGTGGCGTCAAGCCTCAGAGAGGTTTTTATTAAACAATAAAAAAGTAAAATAAAGTGTCCAAGGGGAAAAGTGTCCAAATAAACAGGGAACCTGGTGTCCTCGTTGTGCCGCGGGGCTTGTGAAGGAAGGCAGTGTTCGACAGGGAAGGGTCCAGGGAAGGGGCGGAGTCCGGTGGCCGCACGCGCTCCCCTCTTGGGGCCGGGCGAGCGAGTGGCGGCGGCGTCTCTTGCGCGGCGACGTCCATCTCCTGAGTTCCCGGCGTCTCTGGGGGACTCGACGGCCCGGCATCCTGGCCCGTCAGCCGCCTAACGGCAGTCCTCCTCGACTCACCCTTCCTGGACCCACGAGGACACCAGCGTGCATGCACGGGGAAGAGACCGGTCTCCCGAGGAGAGGCGCGCTCGGGGTTTAAACAGCGGCGGTGACGAGGCTCCATTCACATCAGGTGCGCCTCATCACACGCTGCCAGCCGTGGCTATCCAGCGCCCCTCCTCTCTCGCACACCCACTCCCGTCGGGAGCCTGGTGAAGGGTGGCGAATACGGGACGGGGTGGTGATGATAATAAGGGGGGAGGCAGCCGACTCGTCACAACTGTCATTCGAAAATTTGGCTGTGATAAAGATGTTTTAAGAAATGAATACTTTTATTAAACAAGTGTGCATTAAATGGATCAAAGGGTGATGTTCATAATGTTAGAAAAAATATATTTTAAATAAATGTAGTTTGTTTGAATTTTCTAGTTGTCAAAGAATCCAGAAAAAAAAAAATGTATCTCAGTTTCCACTGTGAAATATTAAGCAGCACAAGAGTTTTCAACATTGATAATCAGAAATATTTCTTAAGCAGTAAATCGGTATATTAGAATGATTTCTGAAGGATCATATGACACTGAAGAGTAATGATGCTGAAAATACAGCTTTGCATCACAGGAATAAATTATATTTTAAAATATATTAAAATTGAAAACAGTTATTTTAAATTTTAATAATATTTCACTATTACTGTTTTTTTTTTTTTACTATTTTTGACCAAATAAATGCAGCCTTGGCGAGCATGGTTGTGAGCAATGATGCAAACTCGTTCAAGCTGGACTAGTTCATTCTAAATGTTCGTTAACAGTCAACAAGACCTCGTTTTCAGTGATTTGACTAAATGTAAACTGCTCTAAAGCCTAAACTGATCTTGGAGGCCTAATCAAAAGCGGCCTGGTTCACCTTTTCTTGGTTTTTAATAACAGCTGATAACGTTCCTACTCTCTGAGTGATTTGGACTGGAATCACAAATTCAATTTGACAACAAGTTTACTTTAAGCAGGTCATGTCTGTGTTGCGAGCGGGTCAAGCAAACGGCTCAACCGTTAACCCCCGGCAAAGACCGTTACAGCTAACAGCTCGGCTTCTCCATGATAACACAGATAAGCATTCGCCACTCTAAACAGACATCTGTGACTGGCCAGCCCGGGAGGAAACTAATCTACAGGATTATCCCATTTAAAGGGAAGAAATGACAATCTGAAGTCTTGAAGCGAGCCAGCTCTGTCAGATCGTGAGTGATATTCACTGCTCGTTCTCAATCGACAAGACCTCTGTAGGTCAAGAACGGAGGTGGATTTAGACCTCATGTGAGATTAAGACATCAGTTGGGAAGCGGCAATAAATGAACGCTAGACTCAGATTAATGACCTCTTTTCGGTCTTAAGGAGCTTGGGAGGACAGTCTTGAGGTATTAGAGAGGAACAGGAGACCAAAACTGGGTCGAAATTAATTTTTTCAACCTCTGCATGGACTGATCATGCATGACCCAAATTTTTGATGTGAGGCCAGTAATTAGTGAAGGAATCATTATTTTGAGTCCGTTCTTTCTTTTTAGAGAATTGGCAAAACGAGTTAGCAAACGGTCTAAATCAATTCACACTGGTTCAGAGTCAGACCGCTCTCTCACTGAATTAAAAGAAAGATACACAGAGAACAAATAGCACTGGATGAAGTGGATATTCACAAAACTCTGAAACAAAAGCCTACTTTTTGAGATGAAAAATGTAGTCACTGCTAAGCGGATCGCTGTTTTTCAGTTGTTTTCATGTGCCAGATGGACATCTTTGATCATTTTGTTGCTTTGTGCCAGTTTCGGGTTTAAAATGGTTTACATATGTATACTGTCACTCATGACTGTGTGGTCCAAACAGCCTCAAGTCTTATATTAGTGCATTATAGATACATGCATTCAAGAAAATTAAAGGAATATTGCACACAGAATTTAAAATTGGTCCCACTTTAAGTGGCCTTAAATACTATGTACTTACATTTAAATGAATAATTTGGTACAATGCACTTATTGTGTACATTCAAGCTTTTTACACTGTACTTGTATTTTAAAAATACCTGCATGTAATTACATTTATAATTACAGTGTTGACACCTTAACCCACCCTTAAACCTACCCATACTACCAAACTTGTCCCTAACTTACCCATATCCCACCTCAATAGCAGCAGAAGTGTTTTGCAATACAATATTAACACAATAAGTACATTGTACTTTTTTATGTAAGTGCATAGTAGTTAAAGACAATTAATATAAAGTGGGACCTTAAAATTAGCTGAAAATGTACCAGGCCATCCAAAATATAAATGAGTTTGTTTCTTAATCAAACAATGCTATTATGGACTTGTATTTTATCCAGAAGAGGAAAATTCTTACACACACACACACACAAACTTTTTAGTGGTGTTTTTGCAAAGAATCTGATGAAATCCTCTAGGCGCCCATGGAGAAGACCCCCGAATCCCTTCTGAAGTGCGTGCCTAGCATCAACACTAAGCTCTCAGGGCTGAATAGGATTACCTGCGTCCACCAATGAGATCAACCGTAACCTGTAAGATGAACCCACACAAACAGAGCCATACAGTGTGCAAACAAACAAACAAACCAATCACACTGGCCACACTATCCCTTAACGATCACGTATCCAGAGCTTCCCTGCAGCCAACAATTACCCATATCCCAACTGTACACTATATTCTATCACACATTTATTTTGGTAACGATTTAAATCCATAAGCCTCCCACCACAGCACGATATCACAACCATTAGTCACCGCGCAGCAATATGTCCACCTACAGCCCCAGTGATTCAGTTGAGAGAAAGTCATGGTTATATTAGTTACGTTAGACACGCATTGAAAACTCCTCCTGCTTTTATTAACCCTCCAAGGATGTAGTTGGCACAGCAAATGAAAAAAACAGCAGAATGACATGCTCTGTGGGTTGAGCTTGGCTGTGCATATGAAAACGAGTATGTGTGTGAGTCAGCAGGGATGGATGAGTAAGGAACCCACTGTCATGACAGCAGGAAGTACAGATATGGCAAACAGGAAGTGCACTCACCAACTGCACAGGGGCGTCTTTATCTCTGTGAAAGTGCAGATATTGAGGTTTTTACGCATTACGCATGGTGAATTGGGCTTTAGGAACGCATGGGCATACGTTACTCTGTAATCAAGTGGACAGCAGAGTTTCCTGTGCTACAAACAGATCACTAGCTAAACGAACTTAAGATGACCTGAAAGGAGAAAAAACTGAACAGAAAGCAATATACACTAATGCCTGCTAAACATCCTCTCACAGAAACACTGAGAATGCAACATGTACACTACAGTTCAAAAGCTTGCCAGATGTTGTTTTGAGGCTGGATATATTTGATATAATTAGTGCTGTCAAAAGATTAATCGCGATTAATCACATCCAAAATATATATATTTTTTGCATAATATATGTGTGTGTGCTGTGTATATTTATTATGTGTATATAAATACACACACATGCATGTGTATATTTCAGAAAAAATGTATTTTTATATAAAAAATATATTTAAAAATAATATAAATTATATGAATATAAATACATTTACATTTATGCATTTAGCAGACGCTTTTATCCAAAGCGACTTACATTGCATTCAAGTTACAGTTTTTACATTTTATCAGCTCTTGTTTTCCCTGGGAATCGAACCCATGATCTTGGCGTTGCTAGCACCATGCTCTACTATTTGAGCTACAGGAAAGTTAAATATAGACATGTAAATATTTTCAAAATATATACTTTATGTATTTATATATACATAATAAATACACAGAACACACACATATATTATGCAAACAAAATTTTATTTGGGATGCGATTAATCGTGATTAATCACTAGACAGCACTAGATAAAATACAGTAAAAGCCGTAATATTCTCAAATCTTATTACAATTTAAAATAACTGCTTTATTTTTTTTATAGATTTTAAAATGCAATTTATTCCTGTGATGCAAAGCTGCAAAGCATCATTACTCCAGTCTTCAGTGTCACGTGATCCTTCAGAAATCATTCTAATATGCTGATTTAATGCTCAAGAAACATTTATTACTAGTATCAATGTTAAAAACAGTTGCACTGATTAATATGTTTGTGGAAACCATGAACCATGATTTTATTTTTTTTCAGAATTCTTTGCTGAATAGAAATATTTATTTGTAATTTACACAATGTTAAACTATCATTCTTTCTTAATTTTAATACATCATTGGTAAATAAAAGTATTCATTCCTTTAAAAAAAGAAACATATGTAGTGTACTTGCTTTGTTATGAATTGCACAATTTATGAATATGACACATTCCTGAAATGCAACTCAGGAAATTAGCTAGTTTATCTAGTATCCATTTCTGATAAACCTGCTCATTAACTATAAAAACTAAAACTCTGGTTGACCACTTTATATCTCAGACAGTCTCTTTCTGTCTAATTCTGCAGTTCTTTATCAGCTGCAATGTAGACCGGACCGTATCCTATTAAAAGTCTCACGACGTGAGATTAAGCTGCATACATTTACATTACTAAACCTAAGTGTAACAATCCATGTGTGAGTATCACATGAGTATTTTACCTTCCCCCATCAAGTGTGTTTACATTGTGTGTTTGAGGATGTGACTCAGAGTGGGAATGAATTAACAGTAGTGTGTGGGCACTCAGAAGTCGTGCTTGAACTTCGATGAGCAATGCTTATGAGTGACATGACAATCTCCTCTGCATGTGTGAACATTGTGTGCATGCGATTACTCACCCGCAGGAGTTCTGCTGAGGAGGGTCTGTCCTGAGGAATTTTTAGTAGGCAGTAGTCAACGAAACTCCGGAATGCATCCGACCTTCACAAAATACAAACAACAGTTACAGTATTATGCACTTTCATAAGATACTTAATGTACAAATACAGTGGTGGCCAAAATTGTTAGAACACTTGGCATATTTAAGAGGTTTCAGTTGTTTTTGTTGAACTGGCCGATACAATACCCATAAAACCGTTCTTACACACTACTTTTTTTTTGGTGAACTAAAGAAATAAATAAATAAATTCAGCAGCACACATATCAAAATTGATAAGAAGTAATTCCTGGAATATTAGAATGATTTCTGAAGAATTGCATGACACTGAAGACTGGAGTAATGATGCTGAAAATTGAGCTTTACATCACAGGAATACATTTCATTTTAAAATCTATTGAAACGGAAAACAGTTATTTTAAATTTTAATAATATATCACAATATTACTGTTTTTACTGTATTTTATCTAGTGCTGTCAAATGATTAATCGCATCCAAAATAAAAAAGTTTTTGTTTGCATAATGTGTTCTGTGTATATTTATTATGTATATATAAATACACATACATACAGTATATTTTGAAAAAAAAGTGTATCTACATGTCTATATGAACATGCCTTAATGAACAAGAGACTTTAAAAAACAAAAACAAAAAAACTCTTACTGACCTTAAACGTTTGAAAAGTAGTGTAAAGTGTGTGTGTGTGTGTGAGAGAGTGAGTGAGCGAGCGAGCGAGCGTGTGTGTGAGAGAGAGTGAGTGAGTGAGTGAGTGAGTGAGTGTGAGCGAGTGAGAGAGTGAGAGCGAGTGAGCGAGCGAGCGAGCGAGAGTGAATGAGTGAGTGAGTGTGTGTGTGTGTGTGTGTGTGAGTGAATGAGTGAGTGAGTGTGTGTGTGAGAGTGAATGAGTGAGTGTGAGAGTGAGTGAGTAAGAGTGAATGAGAGTGAGTGAGTGAGAGAGTGAATGAGTGAGAGAGTGAATGAGAGTGAGTGAGTGAGTGAGTGAGTGTGTGTGAGTGAGTGAGTGTGAGTGAGGTTGTGAGTGAGTGAGGTTGTGAGTGTGCGAGTGAGAGAGTTTGAGTGAGGTTGTGAGTGTGTGAGTGAGTGTGTGAGTGAGTGAGTGAGTGAGTGAGTGAGTGAGTGAGTGAGTGAGTGAGTGAGTGAGTGAGAGAGTGAGTGAGAGAGTGAGTGAGAGAGTGAGTGAGAGTGAGTGAGAGAGTGAGTGAGAGAGTGAGTGTGTGTGTGAGTGAGTGAGTGAGAGTGAGTGAGGTTGTGAGTGAGTGTGAGCGAGTGAGAGAGTGAGTGAGTTTGAGTGTGAGTGTGTGAGTGAGTGTGAGTGTGTGAGTGAGTGTGTGAGTGAGTGTGAGCGAGTGAGAGAGAGTGAGTGAGTGAGAGCGAGTGAGCGAGCGAGTGAGTGTGTGAGTGAGTGTGAGTGAGGTTGTGAGTGTGTGAGAGAGTGAATGAGAGTGAGTGAGTGAGTGAGTGAGTGTGTGTGTGTGTGTGTGTGTGAGTGAGTGAGTGAGTGTGAGTGAGGTTGTGAGTGTGTGAGTGAGTGTGTGAGTGAGTGAGTGTGAGCGAGTGAGTGAGAGAGTGAGTGAGTTTGAGTGAGTGAGTGAGGTTGTGAGTGTGTGAGTGAGTGTGTGAGTGAGTGTGAGCGAGTGAGAGAGTGAGTGAGAGAGAGTGAGCGAGCGAGCGAGTGTGTGAGAGTGAATGAATGAGTGAGTGAGTGAGTGTGTGAGTGAGTGTGAGTGTGAGTGAGAGAGTGAATGAGAGTGAGTGAGTGTGTGTGAGTGAGTGAGTGTGAGTGAGGTTGTGAGTGTGTGAGTGAGTGTGTGAGTGAGTGTGAGCGAGTGAGAGAGTGAGTGAGTGAGGTTGTGAGTGTGTGAGTGAGTGTGTGAGTGAGTGAGAGAGAGTGAGAGAGAGTGAGTGAGTGAGCGAGTGAGCGAGCGAGCGAGCGAGCGAGCGTGAGTGTGTGAGTGAGTGTGTGAGTGAGAGTGAGTGAGAGAGTGAATGAGTGAGTAAGAGTGAATGAGAGTGAGTGAGTGTGTGAGTGAGTGTGAGTGAGTGTGTGAGTGAGTGTGTGTGTGAGTGAGTGAGTGTGAGTGAGAGAGTGAATGAGTGAGTAAGAGTGAATGAGAGTGAGTGAGTGAGTGAGTGAGTGAGTGTGAGAGTGAGTGAGTGAGTGAGTGAGTGTGTGAGTGAGTGAGTGAGTGAGTGAGTGAGTGTGTGTGTGTGTGTGTGAGAGTGAGTGAGTGAGTGTGTGTGAGAGTGAGTGAGTGAGTGAGTGTGTGAGTGAGTGTGTGTGAGAGAGACAGCCTTTCAATTTCCAGATCTATCGACGAAAGGCAACACGGCTTGAAAGACCAGCAGGCTTTCATTTTGCAGCAGGTCAGAGATTTGAGGGGCACAGAAAGTTTGCTTGTGCAATAAAGCACAAGATCAGGAATTGTAAAGAACTGACCGTTGGGGTCAGGGTTATTGCATAAGAGTTAAAGTGTGAGAGGAGAGCGTGGTTGAGAGAGTATATATATATATGTTTGACGAGGAGGAGTATATATACATATCTCTATACGAGTGAGTCAACTTGTGTTTTGTGACTGTGTGGAAGGACACTCACCACTCATTGGACTGTAAGGAGGGAGAGTCGTTTTGGGCGATGTGGTATAAGGCACTCATTGCGTTCATGTTGAAGAGAGGAGGCTTGCGTTCAGCTAGAAAACAGCCGAGGTGTAAGAAGTCATCAAATGTGCTGGAATTCTCAAACAGAACATTTCTGACATATTGCATAGATTGTGAATAAATATACATGCATATGTACATATGCTAATCAGCAGCAGAGTTATTTCAAACTTGTCAATATTTAGACTAAATCCCAGTTCGTCTTGTATAGCATGCAATATTAGGAGTAGCACACTTTAAAAATAAAGGTTCTTTATTGGCATTGATGGTTCCATGAAGAAACTTTAATATCCATGGAACAACTGCATTGCACCAAAGGGTCTTTATAATAGAAAAATAGGTTTCACAGATGATTAGAAATATTCTTTACACTAAGAAAACAAAATGGTTCTTTTAAGAACTGTTCACTGAAAGGTACTTTGGGGTACTTTTCTATGGCATTGCTGCGAAAACCTGCTGCGAACCCTTTTGAAACCTTAATTTTAAAGAGAGTGTGTGTTCAAAACAACAGTATGTCATCTGAGTAATATTGCACATGTGACCATTTTGTGATCCAGGGTCACATATTATATGTATGTACTCAGCAAGGAAGTACATGACAGTCCTCCGATGCAGAAAAAAAGACAATTTTATGAAGTTCCCAATACAAGTACAATATTTGTTTGCTGCAAATTGCACACTTTGCCAATGCAGTGCACACTTGAAAATCGTCTTTTTACACCAAAACAATAAAATGGAAGTTACACATCAGTCCACTACAATAGTAGATAATGGTAATAATTATTCCACCACGTTTAATTTATTTTGTAATAAATACAAGATACAAATGACATATAAAGAGCACCGTCATATAGAATTACAAGTAAAATTTAGGGAAAATTTCACAGTAAAAAAAAAAAAGGATCCATTTTCCATTGGCAATAGTGTAGCAATGTATGAAACACTGCTTATAGAGAAGTCACTTTCAAACCAAGCAGCTTTCTATTGGTCAGCTTTGCCAATTCACAGGACCAACTTGAATGTTTGTACGGGGCAAAACTTTTTTGCCCTCACATGAAACTCCCAATCGCATGGATTACTATTGAAATGAGTGGGAATCATCAGCTTTAGTAGTTTTAGTGTAACAACTGCTTATTGTAGTGGACACATTGGCTCCGAATATTAGAAAAAAGAAACATGGATCAAATATTAAATTCAAAAACTTGAAGACACTCACCCAGCTCTATGCAAGTGATCCCCAGAGACCAGATGTCCACCTTCCCCTCATACTGACCCTCATCCATAGCCAAAATCACTTCTGGAGCCATCCTGTGGTAGAAACACACAGAACTGTCTAATTAACCCTGGAGCATCAGCATGCATCGTCTTCAATGTCTGCGATACTGACCAGTATGGGGTTCCCACAAAGGAGTTGGCAGGAGAGGCAATGGAAGCGGAGCCAAAATCAGCCAGTTTGACCTGACCGGGCTCTGTCAGCAGGATATTACCAGCCTTCACGTCTCTAAACAAAATCACAGACACAGAGAAAGTTAAAGACAGACAGTATATAGACCCACTGTAGTATCATATTACCATGTTATGCAATGAAAGGGTGTCTCAGGTCAAATAAAATAAAAATATTAAATAAAATAAAAAGAAAAATTAAATAAAAAAATTAAATATACTTTGCAGAGAGAAAATGAAAGTAAAAATAGCACTTTGTTACTGGAAGCTAATAAAACAAGAACTTGCATGCTGTAAAGCAGTTAAATAAAGCATGCTCAATAAACAGTATAATGACACATGCAATCATGCTGATATATATACACGTCATGGATTGGTGCTTCAACTATAATAGTACTTTAGTTTAGTACTTTAAACCCTGAAACCAAAGAGCACACACACTCCAAGTATGAAAAAAAAAAAAAAAAGATCTTTTGATATTCAAAGTAGGCTTTGATATTTAATATAAATGGTCTGGTCAGACCAGTGTTGGAGGCAAAAACACAAACCTTTATTTATTTGTTTATTTTATAGCCATACCAGCATCTGTTTTTATGGCAAGAGCAATGCATTTTAAAAGAAACAAATAGTAGTAACACAGTAGTAATGAAAAACAACCACTGACAACCAACTCACATCAATATAACAAGCACTTTATAAGATTTTACATTTCAATATCTGATAAAAACTTCTGATTATTAAACATTAAAAAATATTAATTAGAGAACCTTCTGAGTAAAAATATTGCATAGTGGCATTTAAACCTTGGCATGTGAACCTTTCGTTTATGATTGGGTTGACTTAGCGGTCCCATTTCATATGCCTTTTCATACAAGTTTGAGATCTGGAGGAGGAATTTAAAACAAAAGTATAAATAGCACTATTACTGGAAGCCAATAAAACATAAGAACTCATGCTGTAAAGCAGTTCAAGTATGCTGAATAAACGGTATGCTGACATATGCTGATTTGTCATAGATACGTACTTTACTTTAATCATCACGATTTGTTGCTTTAAAACCTGAATAGTATACACTTGAAATAAAAATTAAAAAATTAATGCAATCCATTTCTAATCCCTCTAGCCAGACCGATGCTTGGGGGAAAAACAAAACAACAAAACAAAAAAATATTGCAAAGTATATACAGTCACTGCAAACAAAACAAAAATAGCACTGCTTTATGGTAAGCATACAAGCACATAAAACCCAAGCTGTAAAGCAATTTGATTGAACATTATCAGATAAAAATGTATCTGTCATTTACGCACACAGAGGAAGATGACTGTGTAAACGGAGATCATTAAACGGTGACTCACCTGTGGATCATGTTATGGGAATGTAGGTAAGCCAGTCCTAGCAAGGCACCATGGGTAATGGCAGCAATTTCAACCTCTTGGAGGGGTTTCTTGTGAACTGGACAAAAATAATAATAAAAGTAGCATGCTTAATGACATCTTAACATGTGCAAAAGAGCATTGCAGCATTTGGTGGTGGTGTTACAATGG
Organism: Barbus barbus; assembly: GCF_936440315.1. Taxonomy (NCBI): domain Eukaryota; kingdom Metazoa; phylum Chordata; class Actinopteri; order Cypriniformes; family Cyprinidae; genus Barbus; species Barbus barbus. The sequence continues at coordinate 40,157,005 of NC_136733.1, read as the reverse complement.
TGCTCAAAGTAGTAGTATATATTATATATTTATTTAATGCCATGTCAGCATCTTAGGCTATTTTCGTGGCAAAAACAAAGTAAAAAGTATCAATGGTGCTCAAAAAAAAAAAAAAAAAAAAGTTTCAAAAAGAGTCATCCGATGCTTAGTGAACTGACACTACACCTGCCAGGTACCTGATCCTCTAATAGACAAGGACTGAGAACTGGATTAGAACATGGCCTTGAATTAAACCGATGCGGACTGGATTACTCATACAGTCACATTATGGCAAAGTTAAACTGGAATTTCTAAATTCCTCTTTTATACACACACACACACACACACACACACACACACATATATATATATGTAACGATAATTGAAACCAACAGTCTATCATTAAAGCTGTGCATGTTGCCATGACAACATCTGATGGAAACAAAAACATGGATGCAATGGCACTTGGGTAGTGACACTGTAATAAAACACAATGGGCTTTATAATGCGTCTGAGATGTGGCTAATAAAGGCCTTCAGCACTGACTAAAAACACATGACAGCTCTAACAATTACTGCTCCTCGGCGTGAATGCATACCGTGCTTACTGTGTGTGTGTGTGTCTGCACTGTACATGCATACTTGAGAGTGTGTGTAGTGTGCATTTCAAGTGTGAACTCACCCTCTACCAAGTCTGAAGCAGAGCCGAGACAATACTCCATCACAAGCTGAATGAAAAAAAAGCAGACGAGAATATTGTGAAAAGGAGGCATGGCTGCCCCAGGGAATTCTGGGAATTAACTCAATGCAAACTAAGTAGTTGTTACTGCCGTTCCCTCGGTTCACAAATGCATTACTCTATTTATATCCCTCTCTTTTTATTATTATTTTTTTAAATAAGACATAGTAGAAAACAAAAGGAATACACCAAAACCAAAGACAAACATATGGACAAATGTCATGTGTAGCACAACGATTCCAATACATAAGAAAAAGTTTGCATATCAAGTTATGATAGTGCTGTCAAACTAATAAAAGATAAAAGGTTTTGTTTACATACACATGCATGTATATATTTAAGAAAACTTACGTTTTTATATATTTATATGAGATATAATTTATATTAATATAAATATATCCACGTAAATACATGTAAATATTTTCAAAATATATGCTGTATGTGTGTGTCTTTATATATACATAATAAATATACACAGTGCACACACATTTATTATGTAAACAAAAACTTATTTTGGATGCGATTTTGCATTTGACAGCACTAAATAATAATAATAATTTACAGTTGTAATATATCATCTATACAGATCCAGTATGTACACATTGCTATTAATGATAACAATAAAAAGCTAAATATATGTAAAGAAAAAGGAGAGAGAAAGAAATACTTTGTCATTTGAAAATATATAAAATTCAGAGATAGTAAATAATTATTTGTTACAATTCGTGTGATTTCTATCCCTCTCAGTGGCTGTACTAACCCATGCTGTGTTGTCCTTCAAGTAGCAGCCTTTGTATTCAATGGTGTTTGGATGCCGCAGCTGTTCCAGAAACTTCACCTCTTTAATGATGTCCTGCCATTTCTGAACCCAAACACACACATTTCTAAACATCATCTATACTTTTGCTTTCTACTAATATTCTACAGATGCCAATAACTATTCATTTAAACACAATATTGTCAAACAAATTGTTACTGCAGCAACAAATGCTTTGCTTTTATCATCTACATACGTTCAAGGACACTAGAAGAAGGTTTGCTTAACACTGAATACAGAACTGCTTCATATACAGACTCAAACTATCAGAGCTTGATGACAAAGTTCGTCTCTCACCTCAGTGGTCTGCTTGCCATTGTAGGACATCTTCTTAATGGCCACCACCTCGTTGGAAAAGGAGTTTCGGGCCTGCAGGGAAGCAAAACAAAATTCATTTATACTATTTTTGGCTTTTGCCACTTTTATTCAAAAGGTACAGCAGAAATCTTTTTAGTGATTCATACAACTTGCATGAAAAAACAAGCCTCAGTATTATCAGTGTCCATTATCGTCCTAGTTAAACCTGAAAATGACAAAAAGACAATGCTGGCAATACTGATATGGTCACATACATAGTCTTTTTTATTATTCAATTTTATTTGTATAGTGCTTTTCACGATACAAATCAATGCAAAGCAGCTTTACACAAAATGTTACGTTTCTACATTATATTTAGGAGTAGGTTATTAGTGGTGACTATGACAGAAATGTACAGTAAAAATCATGCAGTTAGCTATAAATTACAGACGGTGAACACTAACTGCAATTATTACTGTATGTGTTGTGATTAAACTTTGCGTTTCGCTGTTGATCTAGGGTTAGCATCATGTCTTTAAAAAAATACAGTAAAAAAGTAATATTGTGAACTATAATTACAACAAAGAAAGAAAGAAAGAAAATAAATAATATATATATTTTTGAAGTAGTTTATTTCTGTGATGCAGCGCTGTATTTTCAGCATCATTACTCCAGTCTTCAGTGTCACATGATATTATAATATACTGATTTACTGCTCAAGAAACATTTCTGATTATTATCAATGTTGAACACAGTTGTGCTGCTGAATATTGTTTTGGAAACCATGAGACATTTTTTTCAAGACTCTGATAAAGTTCAAAAGAACTTTAGTTTTTTTGCTGTATTTCTGATTAAACAAATACAGCCTTGATGAGCACTGAAAAAAGATTCACTGAATTTGCTCTTTTTTTTTTTTTTTTAAAGGTAAGTGGTTGCAAACAATTTATTTTAGCAACATTTAAATAAATTTAGTTGACTAACTATTAAATTGTTTTTAATTTAAATGTAGCTAAAATAAATTGTTTGCAACCATTTACCTTAAACAAATTTGGTATCATTTTTATCAGTGCAGAAGAGACTAAATAAAAAAACCTTTAAAAATTGTACTGATCCCAAACTTTTGAACAGCAGTGTACATGCAAATGTCACAAATAAATCTTCATCATCATCATCATCATCATCATCATCATAGATTCCCCCCATTCTACACTAAAAAAAAACAACATGTAAAATGTACTTTTTTGCAAGTTTTTGCAAACATTTTTAAGTCAAATTTAAGTATGGGATTAAGTAAAATCTACTTAACTAAATTATATAAAATTAGCAAAGCAAATAAGTCATTTTAACGTGGCCAGTTAGAGTTTGAGGAGTATTTTCAATTTATTTTGTTTACCCTGTTTTTTTTTAAATAAATTTTTCCTAATGTGTCCTTCCTGAATAACGGCATCAATTTAACACATCAGTATCATCTGAACAGCGCTGTACGTGAAGTCATGAATGTATTGTATTTCTTGACAGAAGTGGCAGACGTCCGTCTCTCTGCATCATGGGCCCAGCTGGCCCTCGCATTTAAACGGAGTGAACATCTGTCTTTAAAGCAGCGTCTCCTAGTTATTCTTTGCCCTTGAGACCAGCCCTACATCTGGATGGGCCGTCTGCATGCGAGCGAGTGAGCATTTGAGAAAAACAGACCGAAAGAGAGAGCGAGAGGGGGATTGCACAGCGGATTCCTGTCTTGCAACAGATTTGGAATCAAAGGCTTTATGCTATTCGTGCCGAGATTAAGAAACGCACAAGAACTCGTCATGAGACTGCAGTTCTTGTATTTGACAGAACCGCTGCACTGTGGTGACGTCTCGAAAACCAAATGCCGTTTAACTACAGTTAAGAACTGACTGACGGGGAGAATAAGAGGAAAAAAAAGCCTCAACGAGCTATTCTGGTCTCTGACGTCTCCATGAGCCTTTTGTCCTCTACAGAACTTGGAAAGGGAAAAATATTACTCGAACTTAGAGCAAATAATTCAGTATTTAAAATGAGTTGATAATGATTAAAAGAATAGATAGAGGTTGCAAAAACACTGCCATTCAAAAGTTTGGGGTCAGTAATATTTATAGTATATGCTCATCAAGGCTGTATCTATCTGATACACAAAAATAAACAAAAATTTTGTGAAATAATATTGCAATTTAAAATAACAGTTTCTATTTTTATATACTTTAAAACATCATTTATTTCTGTGATGCAAAGCTGTATTTTGAGCATCATTACTCCAGTCTTCAGTGTCACATGATCTTCAGAAATCATTCTAATATAATAAAAAAACTTCTCTTTTAGACTTGCACTCCATTCATTTACTAAAAAAACAAAAAAAACTAATACTAGCTTCTCTAATATTTTTCTATTCTGTTATTAAACAATTAACAAAAGCAAAAAGGCCTCTAACACTAGCTTGCTCGATTCTTTTTCTTTTCTATCCGTTTTCTTTTTATTTATTATACAATTTAATAATATAATATAACAGACTTGTTATAGCACTTGCGTATCAGTGCTCTTTTGTTGATTTTGACTGCTTCCATTGTCCTTGTGTAAGTTGCTTTGAATAAAAGCGTCTGCTAAATGACTAAAATGTAAATGTAATATAAAATTTACTTAATATAAAAAAAAGTTTTTTTTTTTTAATTCTTGCCTGAACTGATTTAATGTAGGAGCTACATTTCTTTTACCACAGTGTTTACTTCAGCACAAAATCATTATCAGATGTACTACAGCGTTTCAATACTCACGAAGTACACTGCTCCGAAACTCCCATGGCCGATCTCGTGTAGGTCGCAGAAGACTTCTTCCGGGTCATCTTTGAAGAAGAGGTTGGCCGACTCCGGGTCTTTCAGTCCTCCCTTCTGCGTGGACGACGGCATCATGAGTTAGACAGAACCGCTGATGTCCACGTGCTTCTGCTCGCCTTCATTCAGCAGGCCCGGCATTTACCTGCTTTTCCTGCGGACAGAGCGAGCAGATTAAACACTGACCGCTTGTGCAGGTCAAGCGAGGGTCATCAGTGGACACAAGTGACTTAAAAGATTAGCTAACCCAAAAGTGAAAGTTCTGTCCTCACCTCATTCAAACCAGTTTGACTTGTTCTTATTTGGAAGAAAATTTAAGGAATTTTGAACAGATGTTTCATAATTTAAGCAATGACTAAATGGACCCTTTCCCAAATCCTCTAAATTCTGTTCTAAATGTTTGAGTGTTAAATGACATTTTACTATAGAATATATTAGCATACAAGTCAACTGGACAAGTTTTATAGTATTTTTTGTTTGCTTTGTTTCATCTTTTGCCTTCATCTACTGGCACAATATTGAGTGACTAGCATATTCATCAGAAATGTTCCTTTCGTAAATAATGACAAAACTGCATATTGTGGTTCAAACTCCTCTTACAGTTTAAACCCACAATCTTTAACTTATCTGTCTGCATCTTCAACTATTAGGCTGTACGAAACACATCCTCTAACCTATGATCCATTTACCAACCTGTGGGATCTAAATTGAGGTAAAGCAACAAATGGCTTGCTTAAACTTGTCTCTAAATATTAAACTTGGATAGAAGAAAGCATTTTAATAAAGCAAGCATTCTGCTCAAATGTAAAAAAGAACATGTAAAAATGCATGCATGAATGAATAAATAAATAGATGAGGGGAAATAATAGTATAAAAATAAAATAAATTAAAATAGCATGTAAAAATAAATAGCCAAATACAAAAATAATTCAAATAAATAAATACAAACTAAATATAAACAAATAACCCCACAATGCTGTTGCACCAGGAATAATATATTTTCTCATGCACATAATGGATGACACACACACACAGATACTAGTAAGTGTAAAATAATTATATATTTTATGCTAAAAACAGGCCTTTCTCATCCACAAAGTCTATACTGTTGTTCCCGGCATGCTTGAGCATGCACATGTGATGGTAAATTGGTGACACAAATGTGTTAGCACCGGGGGTAGTTTGGTTAGGCATCATGGGACGACAGCTCAATGTCTGGCAGCATTGCTCATCATGCTAGCATGTGCACACACACACACACACACAGCGGCCACCTGCATGTAACAGCCTACTGAGTCAGCAGACATCTGACACACACACAGCCACTGACCCAGGAACAAAAGGTGCTGAAAGTACTGTGTATCCAATACAATATCTGTACATTCATTATGAATATGATCAGCATTATTGACCAGCACGTCTACTATTACAACACCACTCCATCAAAGACGCACCTAAAAGTAGCCTTTAAAAAGATGAGAAAAATAATAAAATAATATATATAAAATAAATAAAAGAAAAACAACAGGATTGTAAAAAGTGGTAGTTGTATAGTAAAATGCAGCCATGTGGTTGGAGTAGTATTCATCTTTAACAACAACAACAACAAAAAACTTTAATATTTAAATAAATAAATATTGATATGATAAATACATTTATATATTAATTTATAATAATACATTTATATCAAGCTGAAATGTTTAGTGAAATCAAAGGAAAACGATGTTTAAGAGGCAAAGCAAGATAAAATGATGACTGATGAAATATTATGAAACAAACACTTTCTTTAAGAATAAGCTGCAATGATAAATTGTGCACAATAAGTCAAGAAGCATTTATATAAATAAGGTCATTTTTGATTTCATGTCAGCTTTAAAGTGCAAGCCTTCCTCAGGCCTGGGAGGGGAGTATACTGTAAATGAAACTCAGGTTCACACCACGCAAATCAAACCTAGTGTGAAAACGGCTTTAAACGTCTTGCTCCAGCATGCAGCTCTACGCATCAAACCTACAACCTTGTTACTAGCTCTGACCTAAAACCACTACCACGAGCAAAAGCACTGGACACTGGATCCTAAACCAAGAGCAGAATAGTCTCACCCACAATTCAGTTTCAGAAGCGCAAGAGAGGTCCTTATAGTCCACTGACCAATTACTGGATGAATACTGCAGAAAACTATTAGACTGCGGGTAACAGAGGTCTCAACCGGACGCACATGTAAAGCTGCTTCTGACGGTGATGGTTAAAGCTTTTAATTAGCATAAAAGTTAAGCAGAGTTCACAGTCATCAAATAAATATACTCATTCCTGCACAATGCAGTCACAAAACCCATTCGTTCCAGATCATTTATCGGCTTCTGGAGAAAAAGCCATGAACTTTCACACTCTGTCGAGTGGAGGACAGACAATCATCTTGTAGGCTTCTACCCACAGCACTTTTCCAGTGTCCATGATTACACAACGTCGCTGGTTAGTTAATGATTTTGATTGTGAACCTTCCTCAAGATCCATTCCAAAAGAACAAGAGATGTGTTTATTATTTAATCTTCTTTAAAAGAGAAAGAGAGGAAGCAGTGTTTTGACTCGGTCATTTCTGGTTGTTGGTTTAGAGTTAGTGAAGACATTGCTGTACAGAGGTTGTGTGAGCTTTACAGTAACAGGAGTTGACGTGAATCAGCTGAAGTTACGTAAAGGCAGAGGTGGACAGTAACGAAATAAATTTACTTGAGTATTATTTTTCCTGGAAACTTTAACTTCACTACATTTGAAAAGACAAATATCGTACTTTTTGCTCAACTACATTTATATCAAGGTCCCCAAGTCTAAAGTTGTTATATGTAGTAGTTCTTCCTGTGTGCGCATTTTCATATTTCATATGAAAATCCGACCTGCCAGGACCTTTCAGTGTTGCCAAGTCTTACAGTATTTCTAAGCAGATTTGGTTAGAAACATTTGGTTGTTGTTGTTTTACGCAAATCTGGTAACCTCGGGACCTTCCCTGCTAAACCAATATAAACAAAAAGCCATGTGTTAACGCATTAAGGTGGTCAAGGAGAGACCCCCCCACATGATTGTAAAGCTCTTTGGGTGTACAGCAATACACAATAAAGTGCTATATAATTCATGCATTCATTCATTCATATCTCTGTGCTGGGTTCAATATAAAGCATTGGTGACATGCTCTCAATAATCACCAAAAAGAAATCTGACTCGACCCATACTTTCTATAAATCAAGTCAATGGAGTAAGAACATGTATTAGAATAAATGTTTACATTTAATTGCATTTCAAACATATGCCATTTCAATTTTCAAAATGTGTTTGGATACATTTTTATTAGGCAAAATAAATGTGCATACAATGTAGGCATAGATGCAAATTCCCACATTTGATCATAAATCCAAATGCATCAGACATGTGCTGCCGATCGCGAGCAAACAAATACGTCAAAGTGTTTTGTCTGTGCCATTTCAATGCATTCCTATATAAAATCTTTTTTGAACTATATAAATCAAACAAATTGAATTTGAACAAGCAAATTATGATATTCAGAATTATTTTAGATAAATCATTTTTGAAAGTTTTATGTGTCGGCATGACATGAAATTTCACCAAATTTTCACATTCACAGAATTCACGTCTATTTTCTAAACGCATGTTATAGATAGCACTGCGAACAAATTACCAATTCAATTTTTTTTTTGAACCTCACAATGCTTAATGAAAATATAAAAACTTGACTTCTACTGAAGACGACTTCTCTCTGGTGACATAATCTGGATTTAAACCCCACCCTCAACTGCAAGCTTGCATTCATTTTTGTATGTAACACCCAGATCTTAAACTCCACTGGACAGAACCAAGTCCTCACCTATAGGTTTTTCATTAAATGTTACACTTTGAAGCAGCAACATCCGAGTTAATCACGACTTCAACCTGAGACTGGTGTGATGGGATCACTTAAACACACTTTCAGTGCAAGGTTATATCCTCCTATATTCTCCAACTCCTGCCATTACCATGTAATGCTGGCAATCCCAGTAACTCTGCACATACACACAAAACCACCAGGAAGTGACATGATGACGCAACTATGCATAAAGTAACACCTATAACAGTAGTCCTGCCTCTAAAGGAAAGACTTCGATAGCTCAAATCACACAAATTCATACAGATTAATTACAAGCTTCGCATCTCCGTTTTAAACCCTCCAGATTCCTCTTCCCATTATAGTAAACGTGATATTTAATATAATAAACAGAGGGATGATTCTAATTTATTTTCAGAGAGTGTTTTATATGTTGCTAATAAAGCTTCACAAGCTGCACTAAACGTGAAACATTCCCTCAAATGAACATTTATCCAAGGCCAAAAGCGATTGGTTGACCTGTTCAACCAGCAACAAGCAGAACAATGTCTTCTAGTTGCATCATATCTGTCTACCTATCTGTCTGTCTCTCTCCCTTTTTCTGTTTCTGTCGCTTTTCAACTCACGCACAGAGTTGCCGCCTTCTACCTTTGCTTCAAACACGCCAGCATTTTCCTTGGCCCTCATAGGCTGAGATCCAGATATCTGCATCCAATAAGATTTCAGCAAGCGAAGCCGGAGTCCCGCTTCAGGACGACACCGGAGGAGGTGAGATGATGCAACGTAGAACCAACAGGTTGTAAGAGCCCAACGGTGAGAGTCAGTCTAATAACAACATGCATTAGACACGTCGGTAGGAATAACTGTAAATCTATGGCTGCATTGTGCCGAGCTCGAGAGATTAGTCAGCAGGTTGAGCCAGATTAGTGGAGGGGTGAAACCGGGAGAGAGAGACTTCATTAGACTGACTTTTCCTCTATATAATGCTCCTTCTTGTGCCATCAGGTCCCAGTGGAAAGCTATCGGCATTACTAATTTATCTGTGAATGTGTGTGCGGTGCATCAAACCTCTGAATAAAACATATGTTTGACATGTGGGTGAGAGAAGCACTCTAGACCCGAGTGTCCACATTCGTCCCGTGCCTCTAAACCATACGCCTCCCACATATGGAGAAACCTTCGCAAACATGTGAAATCACACCAGGGTGGGCGGCATGAGTACAATTTTACATCACAGCATGAAACTGTATATATGACACTAGTTATTTGTGCAGGAAATTGGAAAATAGGGGGAAATGGTTTGTGTGTCTATTTTAAGATAATCCAATGAATTAAATATTGAAATATTTTCTAGTAGTAGTCATGTCAGCATCTTAAATGGCAAAAAAAATGAGTTGGAATAAAGTTAAACACACACACACAAAAAATACAGCAGATACAATTATATAAGATTTTTAAAATTAAGAGGATAAAAAAAAAAAATTAAAATCTTTTCAGGTAAAATCTTACTAAAGTCTGAGCGTGAAATAGGCCTATTTTTTCTTTGCATTTTTACAGTATATTAAAACTTGAATATTATTTACAAATATTCAGAAGAAACTACTACTACTACAAAACTTATATAAAATCAAGAAAATGCTTTATGCTTCTCACATGACAATACATGCAAGTTGAAAATTAGTTAATCAAATAATAAACATGCAAATTGGAAATTAGTCTCAAGATTTAAAAAAAAAAAAACATCAACTCTGAAATGAATTAAGTTATAAACTTTGATTTGAACTACAACTCTATGAAGCACTCCAATGTATTTTTTTAAAAGGTACAAAATAAACAATTAAACAGTAAATAATTACGTTTATAACTATAAAAGCAAACAAACCTATATTGAATTATATATACAAATATTTAAAGCAATTTTAGAGCGTAGGGAGGAACCCGATTAAATCATCCACAAAGCACTGCGCTAGAAACCACAAGGTCAACAGGTATACACTGAAGTCATTCGCTTTTGGATAAAAGCCTGTTTTATATTATTTTATACATGCATATTACATGCACACATATACTTTTTTGTTTGTGTTAACTGGAAACAACAGAACGCTAGAAAAACTGATTGTTCAGTAGTGTGAAGAGTCATGATAGAATTGACTAAAACGATGAATAGGTTATGAATGTGACAGACACACCTACTCCTCTCCCACCAATCAGAGACAAAGAAAGAGTCCTGGGATGCTGTCACATTTCTAAAGGAAAAAAAACTATAAATTACCTTGTTTTTCTATCCTTTATTTCACTAAAGATAAAAATGAACAGGGACGTCATTTGAACAAGTAGTACAGCTTTTATGGCCCAAGGGAAAGACTTGATCAAGCTTCTGCAAAATCACCACATTTGGACTGAAAGTAGAGCACTTCACTAGTGAGCAGAAGATTGTGATCAAATATTCATTTATGAAGCAAAAAATAAATAAAATTCTTTTTGGTGTGAAATTTTTTTTTTTTGTCATCATAAATTTGCTTTTCAGATGAAAAGGTCAAAGGGCAATTAAGATTTGAAGCAATAACGATAGTACAGTCACATGAAAAGTCAAAAGTTGTGATGCTGTGTGTGTGCATGGCATCTGAGAGAGAGGCCAATGTTTTATTCATTTCTCTGATGACTGCGTGTCAGGAGACGGAGGTCTTTGATATGACTTGTAAGCAGCACACAGATCAGGTCTCAAGTCAAACTCTTTAATCAGCGCTAACATGAGCTATGCAGTCATTCATCACCACAGATGAATAAATAACACGGTCACATCATTAGTGCCAGAAATCAGCATTTCCTAATGCTACAGACGCAGACAAAAACAATAATGTATGTGCTAAATTCAAAACACTATAGTACTACATCAATGAATGCTGCGTATATTTAAATGGTGAATATTATTGAAAACAAACAGTGTTTTCATTGCTATTTTGAAATCAATGAGTTGAGGGAAGTCGTGGCCTAATGGTTAGAGAATTGGACTCGTAATCGAAAGGTTGCGGGTTCGAGTCCCCAGCCGGCAGGGATTGTAGGTGGGGGGAGTGAATGTCCAGCGCTCTCTCCACCCTCAATACCACGACTGAGGTGCCCTTGAGCAAGGCACCAAACCCCCAACTGCTCCCCGGGCGCCGCAGCATAAATGCCCACTGCTCCGGGTGTGTGTTCACGGTGTGTGTGTGTGTGTGTGTGTGCATTTGTTCACTACTCACTGCTGTGTGTGTGCACTTGGATGGGTTAAACGCAGAGCACCGATTTCGAGTATGGGTCACCATACTTGACAATACGTCACGACTTTACTTTACTTTACTTTACTTAATCTACACAGGGTTTCCCCTTTTGGAATTAATTAAATATTTAAAAAAATGTAACACGTTAAATGTAAAATAGATAAACACATAGTTTTAAAATCAAAATAAATCAAAATAAAAACACTTAAAGTTGAAATATTTGATTTGTCATGTGCTCATTAACCGATATTAACTGTGGACATGCAAGTGTGTCGTTAGATAACTGAAACATTAACTTGAAATCTGAGGGGTAATTGGTTAAATGGTGTTTGGGAATCCCTGATCTACTCATGTTGCAAAGCTCAATCCCTTGTTTACCTACAATAGAAAGTCCTGCTAAAAGGTCATTTTATGATTCCACAATCGCATATGATTGTCCATATTTGCATAGTAACACTTAGCAAAAATAGCTAATTTTGCATTCAGCAAAATAGAGTCCCCGATTAACTATGGATGCACAAAACTGCATATTTCCAAAATCTACTTATCGGTCTAAATCAACTATAGTTGGTCTTATTCTAGATCTAGAGATCAGTTACAGTCATACTGTCTGTAATCTAAAAACATCTGTAAATTAATCCAATTTGAAGCATTGCTAAAATTAAATAAATAGGCTAAGCTTAAAAAGCCACAAAATTTTAACCAACCAGTTGCTGGACTCAACGGTAACCAAAATAATAATAATTATAACAACAATAATAATGTTTACTCAATTTTCATATTTGCATAAACTATCCCTTTAATTGAAAGACTCAGAGAAAGAATGTAAAATGAACTAAATTACTGATTTTTTGCATTATAAGAAGATTTCTGGGGGGTGAAATAAAATGCTGGAAAATAATTCTGCTTCTTTAAACAAATGAAATAAGAGATGTAGAAAATGTTCAATCGATTACCAACAGTACAGTGCGGTACCTCAGGCAGCTCATAATTAGGAAACAGAAGGATGAATAACACAAGAGGTGGAAAACATGAGAGCGAGAGAGGAAGTGGAGGAACAGAGAGAGAAAGAAAGAGGGTCAAAAAACAACCTCCTCTATTTCCCAGAGCACCCCTCATGTTCACATCCACGCTCGCTCGCCCTGCTTTCTTTCTTTCTGTTTGTGTGACTCAGCAGACAGTGTTGCTCATAGCTGACCAGGGGTGGGGGGAGAGACAGAACGAGAGAGATGGAGAGGAAGAGACAGAGACAGAACGAGAGAGATGGAGAGAGAGAGAGAGAGAGAGAGAGAGAGAGAGAGAGAGAGAGAGAGACGGAGAGACATAGAGAGAGAGAGAGAGAGAGAGAGAGAGAAGGGCCGTGGGAGAAAGAGTGAGAGATCTGGAGCAGGCAAAGACTAGAAAAAGCTGGCTTCTCCTGCCTGACTGCTTTAATTCAGTATGATCGGCTTCTTCTCCACATAGGCGACTCTATTTAGAGTAACATCCTTAAACGCTGGAACATTTCTCCTTCGTGCAGAGAGAGGAAGTGAGAGAGGAGGAAATAGAGAGAGACCTTTAAACAAAGTGACAGATGTAGATGGTGTGGGCCAAGTGTTCGTCCTCTGCTGCTTGGTCTTCTGGATCACAACTAACAAAATACTGGGCGGCATGAATACATGGTGAAAGAATGACAAACTAAATCTGAATGTCACTGTGGGATGCAAGCGATGATGCAATGCTACTGCGATTAATAAAAAATACAAAAGGAGCAATTTCTTTTTCATTTTGGTGTTAAAATAGTTCTGTCAGGTTTTACTAAAGACACGCAGTGAAGAATTAGCACTGAAAAGGCATGGACAGTTATTTTTGCGCCTGACCTTATTGAATATGCATTTGTAGGTGTCTCCCTTTCAGATGCAAAATTTATGGGAGGAGATTATTAAATTGTGATTTACTAATGTTTGCGCTCGTCAAATTACTGGTATTTGTGGCATTATTTAATGCCTGAAAAAAGCATGTCTTGCGCTGCTCTTGGTAGATTGCGCTGGTCATTATGGAAATTATCTGGTTGCATGCGTGTTCTTTAATGTGCGCATTATTAGTAAATCACACGCAGATAATCCAGTGATTATTTGGAATAATTCTGAAGCCCCCCACCCCCCTTAGATAACTACACGAGGAGAAATTGAGTTTTGTTTGAAAGTTTTTCAGAATGATTCACTCCTTACTATGAAAAGCTTTTAAAATAATCATAAAAAGAAGTCTCTATGTAGGAGGCTGTTTGTAGCAGAGTTCAGGCGCTGCACAGATTGTACCTGGGAGAGTATTTAAGGTCAGCGACAGCAACGGAGTCCAACTAAAACTCCAGAGAGAGATGTTACAGTGGGTCTAAACATCAGGCGGAGGTTTGCTTGACATTTAGAGCAAGATTTGTGTCCAAAGAGACTTGTGGAACAACAGTTGTATATGTGCAAAAAGATGTACAGTGCATCTACACTTAAATTTTTTTTTCTACTTTAAAATAAATTCTACTTTTTTTTAAGGTAAGAGTTTAAACTATTTATTTTAGCTACATTTAAAAAAAAAGTCAACTAAATTTATTTAAATGTAGCGAAAATAAATTGATTGCAACCACTTACCTCAAATTTAAAACTTTTTTCAGTGTAAGTACACAAAAACTAAACTTATTCTTGTCAGAATTATATATAATAAACTAAGAACAAAAATATATTTTTTAAATAAATATATATATAAAAAAAATAAATAAAAATAACAAATATATACATACATATATATACACATATAAAAATGGTTTTATTATATATTATATATTTATATATATAGGTGTTTCTTTTTTTTTGGTTTCCAGGTGGATTTCATTTTTTTATATTTAATTTTAATTAAATGTTTTAATTTAATTTTACATATGAAATTATATTTAATTTCAGTTCAGTGTCACGTAATCCTTTAGAAAAATAAGATGATTTTGGTGCTCAAACACTCTTTTATTAATGCTGAAAACAGTAGTGCTGCTCAGTGGTTTATTTATTTATTTATTTCCAGGAATTTTTGATGAATAGTAACTTCAAAAGAACAGCATCTATTGAAAAAAAGAAAACAATTATTTTGTAACATTATAAATGTTTTTACAGTCTCTTGATCAAATTAAAGCAACTTTGCTGAATAAGTCAGCCTATCAATTTCTTAATAATCTTCTTGACCCAAAACTACACACACACACACAGTATATTGTTATATTTACATTACATGTTACAATTAAAATATTAAAGTAAAGTAAAGTAGTGACGTATTGTCAAGTATGGTGACCCATACTCGAAATTGGTGCTCTGCGTTTAACCCATCCAAGTGCACACACACAGCAGTGAGTAGTGAACAAATGCACACACACACACACACACACACCGTGAACACACACCCGGAGCAGTGGGCAGCCATGCTGCAGCGCCCGGGGAGCAATTGGGGGTTCGGTGCCTTGCTCAAGGGCACCTCAGTCGTGGTATTGAGGGTGGAGAGAGCGCTGTACATTCCCTCCCCCCACCTACAATTCCTGCCGGCCGGGGGCTCGAACTCGCAACCTTTCGATTACGAGTCCGACTCTCTAACCATTAGGCCACGACTTTATTTACATCACACTACACTAGTATAACACCAGTTTAAAAATGTTGTATTCCATCAAATTGACTTGTACTGCTAATAATCTGCAGCTCAATTTATTTTGACCCAAAAGCCATTTTAACGAGTAATTATGTGCATGCAGACAGCCAGTGTATCTGCATTGAGATTGGCCTGTGTGCTACGTTATCTCCACAGAAGTACACTCTAGTTTACACAGGCATCTGAGAGTCTGTTTACAGCAGTTTGGGCCCCGGGGTCGCTGCTTCATGCCCGGAGAGATAAGATAACAATTTCAGTAACATGCAAGAGAAAATAAAGTGTGTTATGCTTGACTAACCAGAGAAGAACACATGCATTTATTTAATTAAAAGTACATAATAGACAAGGCTTGCAGTTAAAAAAAAACTGCAAACCAAGAACATTAACACCGATAAATATAAATAAAGGATGAAGACAGGATCAAGCTTTTGTTAACAGCATAAAAAAAGAAAAAGGTCAAGCATCAAGTAGTGGAACACAACATGAGATGTTTGAATGATTACGCAGATCTTTCACAATTAAAGTAATTTACATATTTAAATTGTCAAAGTGTGGGGTCAGGACCTTTTAATTGAACAAATGTGACAGTAAAGACATTTACAATGTTGCAAAATAGTTCAATTTCAAATAAACACTGTTCTTTGGAACTTTCTATTTAGCAAAGAATGATTAAAAAAAGGAATTCTGAAAATGCAGCTTTGCCGTCACAGGAATAAATTACATTTTAAAATATTACACCACATAAAATTCTCAAACTTTTTTTTTTGATCAAATAAATGCAGCCTCTGTGGGCATAAAAGACGTCTTATATATAATAGCAAATATATAAAAACAATGTATAAAAAACAGATTTATATATAATAAACATACTTTTTATATTAAATTTAATTTTCCAGTTTTTCCCTAACCATGGGAACTAAAAGCTAAATGAAGTAAAGCCAGGCCTGTACATGACAGAGCAGATCGCTGATAGCGGTTCAGTTTCCATTACCCCGGCGGCTTCAGAATGAACCAGTTAGGAACTCCCAGCGAAGGGAATTCAACAACAGATTTCACGATTTCCTTGCCAGTCTACTACGCTGCTGCCACACACAAAAACAGCTCAAACACACAAGTGCACATGCCTTTCCTTCCTGCCCCACTTTCATCTCGTTTCACGAGAAAGCCATCATTAAACGCAGCCAAAACCGCCTTTTCATTTAGAGTCATGCTGAAAAAAGGCTGAGCAGCATCTGCATAACACAACCGCACAAACCCAAACAGATGAGAGGAGAGAGAGAGAATTAATTCCCTTAATGTAATATAGGTCAAAGGCACTGGGCCGCAGCAGAATGAGGCGACTGCCAGTGTTCAGTACGGTTGAGCTGATGAGGAGCATGGGTTAGGAGACGCAGCGCTGATAGTGCGGCTGTGGCTAACAGAGGCCAAACTGGAGGCTTTTTGGGGAATGGGGTTTGGAAACACCACAGAATTCAACCCAATCCATCAAACACTCATTTAGGGCCCTATGAAATCGGTTTTATTTGTTGAACTTTTTCTGCATTCCGTTTTAATTATTCTGTTTTAATGGTCAAATATATATTTTTTATTAATCAAAAAGCATCTCTAATGAATTGAAATCATGAAATTTACACAATTTAACAGCAATTTAAAGTTCACCAAAACTTTAATTTTTAAGGCCCTGTGAATTGTTTTATTTTTTTCTCAAAATCGGTTATTTTATTTTATTTTCCAAATACTGTGTTTTGCATTACTTTTATGGATTCAATTTGAATGGTTTCTTTAAATTGTAATAAATCAAAAGCATCTCTAATTAATTAATTTTATTTTAAAAAAAGAGAAATATATATTTTTTTTTTTCCAGAAGTACTGTGTGTATTTACATGTTTCTGCTAAATAAATACTGATAAATATTTTTTCCTGGTAAATATTCCTTGAAAAAAAATGATTCTTATATCTTTATTTGACCCTCTAACTCTGGCACTCTCTATTCTAATTCTATTCTTTAAAAAAAACTAAAAAACTTGCCCCTTTTAAGGTCATTGCACACTGAGCCTGAAATTTCCGCACGTTAAAAATAAATACGACCTCACGTTTTTGTCAATCACATTTGCACAATGTCTCCAAAACTTTCGTCCGTCAAAAATTCGGATCAGGTTCGATTTTCTGCGTTTTTCAAATAGTTGCATCTCGACTAAATATTGTCCTATCCTAACAAACCATACATCGATGGAAAGCTTATTTTTTCAGCTTTCAGATGATGTCTAAATCTCAATTTAAGAAAAATGACACTTAAGACTGGTTTTGTGGTCCAAGGGCACATATGTGGGCTTGAACCCAGTAAACATTAAGTTACAACCAAGACTTTGGGAATCAGACTACAATCACCACTTCACAAAATCAAATCTCTCACGGTCTGTAAAGCTGGAAGAGATGTTTGTTGTGTCATGAAAGACAAAAAAGGTCATTGTCAATATTGACCGTTCATCTAATGGTGTTTTCAGGAAAAGTGTTTTATATGGTGACATGCCGCTCCAATAAACATGGAAGAAGTCATGGTTTGGGGACAGAACAGAATGTTTTTTATAACAACATTGACGTTTGGTCTAATCTCAGTTCATCTCAGGACTGATCTTTATTTTCTCTGACGGTTCGATCTCCCTACAGCTACAGAGTTATCAATTTCACAGCACATTGATTTCAGTCATACACTGACTCACACACAGCTCATGCTAACTCAAACACACATATCATGCACTGGCGTTGAGTACAAACTACAGTGTGACACTCACAGCGGCCAGCAAGAACCACAGGACGAGTCTCCTGACATCCCATAATTCATGAACAGGCTCTAAGCTCTCCAAATGTTGTTCTGGTGCATGTAAAATACATCTACAACTGCACAGAGGCACAACAAACTCCCACAAGGGACAAACAAACACTAATTACCTAACTAGCGTTTCAGACTACAGTGGCAGCATGACTTCCCACTAGAGAGCAACTAACTAAAGCAGCATCACAAATTTCTCACAAGAGGACAACTACCAAACTAATAGTTTAGATATGGAACAAATAACTAAATTAGTACCACATTATCTTATAAGACTACATCAGCATAGGGCTGGGCAATTTTTCAGATTTCATCGATTAAGTCGTATTTAATGATTTGCCACGATTAAATTTTTTTATAAATCGAGGAATCGTGATTTTGAATAGAAATATTAACAAACGTTATAATTACACACTTTGACATTAAGCCAATGATAACTGTAAAGAGAAAAGAACGATCCAACTGCATGCAAGTAGAATCTAAATTCACAGAATGCACTTTGTGTTGAAAAAGATGTAATGCAGGCAGCGGAATAGGGAGAAAAAAATGCAAGAAGATGGGAGTGAACTTTTTAACTCGAGTGCCGTGATTTTCGAATGCCGTTTCAAGCAAGAGACGAGAGCGCAACATTCAAACACACCCATGTTTACACAGAAAAAACAATGGAAAAGCAGCGCAATCGAATAAAAAAAGCTGTATAGAACTACTACTGTAAGTCTGATACTTCATGTTTGCATCATGGTTTTAGGCTGAAAGCTGCTGTTTGTTCTTTTTACAGAACATTTATAGCTATAATACCAGTATTATTAACTTCAGGTTATTTTAAATTACCTTGATTTTTGAGAATTTTTAAAAGCATTTTCCTTGTATTATTTCTGAACATATGATATGTACTGTATAAGACAAGTTTGTAGTTCATGCATCTTTTCTGCAAATATATTTAACAAGTGATTTGTTTAACATTTACATCATATTAAGGTCATGTGTGGTGCTCTTGGAATAGAATTGTATTTAACTTAAAGAAAAAGTTACTTGAATCATGTTGTTATTGCATTTTCAAGTTGACTAGTTAACAATCGTAAAATAAATAAAATATGAAAAACAAAAATACAAATCTGTAAAAAATTAGAAGTATCAAAACAGCAACTTGAATAATCACTTGCATTTTTCCTGATAACAGCTAAAATAAAATGTGTCATCATTTTTGATCGTACAGATAAGAGTAATACATCATTTGAAACTGTAAAAAGTCTTTTATTTGTATACACGCATAATATCAACAAAACATTGCGATTTTGTAAAATAAAGAAAACAAATAGGGTGAGCTTTCTGCAGTCTCAGTCTCCGCAAATATCTTTCTGAAATGCATGACTAATCTCAGCAAATACTTGACACACAGACATGAGAAATATATCTACAGAAAGCTTAAAAGTGTCTATTTTTGAATTAAGCAAGTCATGTCGAGATCAAATATTCTCTGATAAAATAATCCGTATGAAACCAACGCGAGGTACAGTTTTTCCTGTCTATAATGTGATCACACCCACGCGCATCACGTTCTATACGATAATCATCCACGTGAGACGCGCAGACATGTAAACGCCCACATCACCTCTGAAAACAAAGCATTAAGATTCATTAAGTTCGTCTAGGCTACTTTTAGTTTTTGGAAGAAAACGCGCTGTGAGGAATAAGCCTTGTATTTACCTCAGGAGAAGAATGCAATGCGATGCGGTGCGAGGCTTAATCCAGTGGAAGATCTCATTCTGATGAGTCATTTATTTTTATTTAGGCTATATTAGTGTTGTGACAAACTTTCAAATTTACCAGTTGAACTTTTCCCAAACTATAAGCCAGACTTAAATATGCGAAATCGAGTACAACATTTTGAAATTTGCATCTGTTGTACAACTCATCTGCATTTTAGCTCGCATTCTCCAGTGATTTATTAAAGGGAATAATGACGCGCAAAACAATTTTAAAATGCATTTTACTTCATATTTTTGCATTTGTAACCAAAGTAACAATTTTAGCGACATTAGTAACCAATCAAATTACATAACTTTAAAATGTAATGCATTCCATTACTGCGTTATCAGGAAAAGTTACAAGTTACTGTACTGTGTAACGCGTTATACCCAACTCTAAACACAACCAACTAACTAAACTAGCTAAGGCATGATAATATCCAAGAGGACAACTAACCAACAAACTAACATTTTAACATGGTGTAGCATTTGGACCAATTAGACACAACTATTTGTTATATTTACCAAATAATCTATTATGCCCCCTCACCTAACCAAAGGGCCAACTATGAGGGTCTGTGGACCCTTCTCCGAAATGCATCTAACACCTAAGAAAGGCCTCTGGTTCCATGGCAACCCATCTAATAACACTTGTTTTATTCCTCAAAAGGAATGCGGGCAGAACACTCACTTCATTTCCCTTTAGGAAAATGGACTCTTCTCTAATTAATTCATAAAAAAACCTTTGTGAATGAACACACATATCCTTCAGGTCATTGTGTATATTATTACTGTTCTTGTATATGTGCTTGTGTATTGTATCCTGTTTTATGCATGCTTATGATAGATCACTATTTAATATTACCTCACGTATACCATGTTTGGTCTCTATCAATTCGTCTTCGGATGATCTAATTGAGAGTGTATATTATTTGTCGATACCTATGCAACAAGTGTTTTAAGTATCTTTAATAGTTTGCATATCAACTTCCAATCCAGTTCATATGCAAATTACCATGCATGAGTACAGTCGTAAACTTTCCCTCGAAAAGTTCCAGTCACCATATGCTCTTTGATACCCCAGAGGTGTGACCTCTATATCAGATAAAGCTCTCACATCTGTGACCCGCCTCCAGTCTGCGGTTCTGTTAGATCCTAAGAGGATGAGGAGGATGTGAGCTAGAACTCTTCTGGACCCTTAAGTTTTTGTGCCAGTTTTCGACTTTCCATTCAACCAAGGATCCTCGGATCTCAGCAGATCTCTTTCTTAGCTTTTTTTCCCCCTTTCTACCAGGGAAGAAACGCCCATTTACCACCGAGCCAGAATAACATTTTTTGGAGTTCATCACCCTTCAAACCCGGAAGAACTTGAACTCAAACACCACCAAACCTTCAAACCATCAGAACTTTCATCCGAGACTGCATCCGGACACTCATTCAACGACCAAAGGCATTGCAAGTATCGTACATTTAACTAAACGAAACAGAGGTTTAGTATAAGCTATAGACACCGTTATAAATGGCGCTGATGGTTTTATTCAGGTGGTTAACTGACTCTTTTCATAGCTTCATTCTCTGGTTTCATATGATGGTTTCTTCCATCAACTCTCACTTGCCCTTTCCCCACGTATGAGTGATTGTATGTTTGTTTGTTTGACTAGTTTGCGTTAGTGTTTAGTTAATAAAAGTTGTGTGCACAAATTAGTTTCTGGTTCTGCCTTGCAAATTAATGCTCTAATGCATTAATAGAAAAGTATTTTCTGGGGCCAAGGAAATATCCTTTCTTAGAGTTGTTATGAACTTGCACTGAATGTTCGCTGGACGGACAGATCAGATGATGGCAATTTAATTCTGCTACAGTTATTACTGTCAGCCAATATAATAATTGTAATTAATCAATTAATTGTAATCATTTATATACAATTCCCTTTTGAGCTAATTTGCTACAATGGAGACTACAGTGGCATCACAATTAATCTCCTAACTACTTATCCAACGCATACAAGTATAGCACCACAATTCCCAACAAGCAGACAACTAACCAATTCACTTTTAAGACATAGGTGATTAAATAGCAATATAAATAAGATAACTAAATCAACAAACTAGCATTTCAACATGGAGACTACAATGACACAACTAACAAACTAAATTATAAATTACAACTAACCAACAATTTCCCACAAGGACACAATTAACCAACTAAGACGAGCACTATTAGTAGCATCATACAGGGGCCCAACTAACCAACCAAACAAAAAAAACAACATAACATTTTAGACATGGGCACTACCATTTCTCACATAGGGAACTAACTAACTAGGCCTAACTAACTAACTAGCACTACAGTAGACTTGAAGTAATGTGAAAGAAGAACATGAGCTTGGCCTTACATTGTGTCTCACATTGACCTGATACTAAGGCTTTATTCATACTTCTGTTTTAGCCACAACAGCTGATGACAGAGTGAAATATGATTTGAGACGAGCACAGGGTCACATACTGCATTCTGCATGTCTGTGTGTGGATTTGGCTGATTTGATCATCACCACAGGAGGTGAATCAACTCTCTTCTGTGGAGCCAAATACATCCGTTCACACACACACACCCACACACAGAGGAATTTACCCCACACGCTCCTGCACCTATATATGAGCACAACGGGTTTTATCTTTCAAGCTCAGAGGAAATCAGCTAGAATAATGCTCACTTCCCTCCCCTCCCCCTTTAACCACACACCTCAAAATACTAGCATTACAACTCTACACTTTAAAACACATTTTAAAAAAACACACGTTCCCTCTGGAAATGTACGCAGATATGCACACACACACACACACACACACACACACACACACACACAGAGACACAAACACACATATACAGCCATGCTCTAGATTCAAAGAAGAGCTGCTCTAAACCCAACAGGATTTTCCAATCAGAGAGAGCAGAGAGATTAATGCTGAAGTCTCTCTCACACACACACACACACGTGCTACCGCTTCTCTGGCACAAAACACAAACCACCGGCTTTTTACACCATAAAATATTTAGTCCCTAAAGAGTCTGAATTAAAGCCGCACAGGGCGAGCACTCGGGATCGCGCAGTCATAAACTCTAAAACATTAGCGATACAGAGTTCCACGGTCTTCATTTTCCCATTCACACACACACACTATAAAACAAATGAGTATTATCTTGTGTGTGTGTGTAATCGGCGAGGGACTGGAGGAGCGGAGCCAGCTATACAGCGTCTCATCAGCTGGAGATGATGATGATGTCATCAGGCCCTGGACGTCTCTGGGATTTGGGACTCATTTGCATAAATTCGTTCCTTTAAGAGTATCTGACCTAAAATAGCGCTACTATATTCACTCTCACACACACACACACACACACACACAAAACCCTAACTACACATATAGGAGTTTTTCATAACTTGGTGCACAGTCTCATAATTACGATATAAAGAGGCCATAGCGGCCTTAAAAACCTTTCTGTTCAAGTCGTGTGGCAAATGTTGCATGAAATGTTTCTTTTTATATCACCGCAGAGAGCACCTGTCGATGGAGAACCAAATTAAACCGTGTTCTAGCAAACAGAAGGTGGGAAATTATACAAACTTGATGAATAAGTTGTAAAGACAAGCAGGAAAGAGGAAATTAAAATATAGCGATAAAATGTTGCGAAGGAAAACCTCATGAAGTAAAAGCTCAGAAGGGAAGCGACGCACATCTATGCCACTGAATCATCACTCGTGCGTTGGCTTTGTTTTCACTAAACACAAACTGACAGCATGAACTATGTACATCGTCGCAGAGAAACGCTCAAAGTTTAACTTTAGCGATTATCCCGGGACGGAATTAATTTGGGAATGAAATTATAGCGCATTCTTAGGATCTTGTTTTATTTCTCACACCTGCTGCCATTCTATTCATTTCCCAGAGTGCATGGAATCAAATTCTTCATTTAAAAATAAATGCATAAACTCTATAAGAAAATGTCTATGTCTAGTCTTGTGTTTATTAGAGTATATTTTAAAAACTTATCTGGTTGGGAGTTGTCTGTTCCTTGTTTATTTGCGTTTGGAAAAGAAGCATTATGAGCAGTGACCAGAAATAAAACAATGAATGCCATGATGACCATATCAGAGTATTTATGCACTGCTCAGGGCTGAGTTTCCCAAAAGCATCGTAAGCCTATGTTGATCACAGAACCAAGTGATAGTTTTCAGTCACGTGACCGGCTCGAAGACATGGAGGGCAAAACATCCATAGAACTGCAGCACAAGCGTGTCAATTTTTCATCTGTTTCCCAGTCGCAAATATTTAGATCACCTCTCAAAAGAATAAACAAAGGTATTTCTGAACAAAATGCAAGTTTTGGCCATTTGCAATCCATATTAAGCACCCGCTGCAATATTTCAATCAAACAGTGTGACAAAACGTTGTAAAAACACTTAAAAGTGCCTTAATATATTTAAAACAGTAACATTAAAAGATCAAATTCAGTAATCACCCTATTAATGATGCACAGTTTACACAGGCAAGCAGATGAGGCCGGAATATGAACACGGTCCGCTTAACGATTCAGTGTTTTCCTTCTAATGGTTTTCTACGGGAAGCCATTTAATGAGAGACTTTGCACATTGCGTTTATATTCTGGCTTCATCTTCTTGCCTGTACAAAATATTCATCATCAATAAGGTGTTTACTGAATTTCGCCTTTTAATATCTGCGTTTTTTTACATTATTACTTGATGCAATCTGCTAATATCTGGTGGTCAGGGGGGTGTTCCTATGCGGGCGTGACGTCACGTGAAAACGATCAATTGTCACCAGTGGAGCTACGATCAATTTAGGATTACCATGCTTTTGGGAAACACGGCTCTGATTTAGTTAATCTGATGAATTCCTGCATCTCTATAGCATAAAATTTGGACTAATACATTAAATAAATAATTGACAATGAATTGCAATGATTTTTTTTTTTTTTAAGATTTTTATACACTTTCTCAGTAATTTTTAACAGATTCCCCAGCACCCCTTCACAACCCTGGGGTTTCCCAGACCTTGGTTCGAAAACCCCTGGTCAAACCAAAGTCATCCCTATGAAAAATGGTTAAGAAATTAAATGAAAAGTTATTCAAATAACCTCCATCCCTCTTCCAGCACTCTTTGTCAGGTTCCGTCAACATTTGCGAAGCTAAGTGTAATATGTCATTCCCATAAGTCCTTGCTCTAGTAGAGCCCTTTAGGCCCAGCATGCAATGGCAATTATGGTCCTGACCAGGCAGCGCTGTCATCTGCTGTTCCTGACTCATCGTTCCCGAGAGCGTGTCACAGCGTGTGTTATCGGGACCTCACTACACCGGGGACATCAGGGACAAAAAAAGATACAACAGACAGATGTGACATCAAGGGTCTGGTGTGGCTTAATACAAGTAGGTGAAGTGTTTCGTCTCTAATGACTATTGATTTATGAATTCTATAAAGCTTCTGTTATTCACCTCTACGTTCATCTGCGGTCTAACTACAGTCAAACCAAAATTTATTCAGACACCTTCTACATTTCTCATATCACAGTTTATTCGCTATAGTTTAGAAAATGGTAATAAAATATGACAAGAACTCAAGAGTTAAACTGTGTCAGAACAAATTCATATTGATAATGTCAGATAACTTCGATAGAAAGATATGTAACAAAACATGGTCAGGTCAAAGTGTCAAATCAATGTTTTGGTCCCATATTTTTTTCAGTTTTACTGGTAGTCCACTTTATGAAGCATTTTTGGGTATAATATGTCACAGTTGGGGTCAGTTAAGGGTCTTTTATTGCTTGTCACTTTGTCATGTTACACTATAGTTGAAATGACAGCGCAGCTACTAACTTCTCCAAAATGCACCGCACGTCTATCATAAACAAAACTTGACAGTTAGGTGCCACGAGATCACTTCATGTAACAGGATATGAGCATCTGTCACCACAGGAAATAATTACTGCATGTAAGACACTAGCTGTGAGTTACTATTAGTGTTTCCCTTGCTGACAGAGAGCGCCAGGCAAACCTAAAAATGAAAATTCAGTCATCATTTGCCCAATCCTGTATGCCTTACCTTTTTCTGTGGCACACAAAAGATGATATTTTGAAGGTTGAGGTCCAAACAACATTGGCCCCCACTGACTTTCACTGTATGGATAAAAAAACATTTTCAAACCATCATCTGTGACCCGTGCTGGCAAAATGAGTCGGAATGTGCAAATGCTAATTACGAGCTACAGCAAAACAAGTGAAAAATGTAGTATTCACAAAAATGAGTTCAATAGGCCCTCATCTAGAAATGCCAATGCTCCACGTAGTAATGAAACATCTAAAATTATCTTTATTTGTACGTTTTCTAAGAGGCCTACCTTCTTTGTTTTAAAAAGTTGCATTTGTCCATTGGAAGCAAAGCACTTGCGTCTGAAATTTTGGTTTCGGTTTTGAAAAGAACATGCAATAAGTGAACATCTGGTTAACTGTTGGGGAAAAACATAGGGGCCTCATTTATACAACTGCATAGATTACATCCTAAAAGTGTACGTATACACAAAAAAATAGATTTTACGTCAGAACCGGTGCAAAAATCCCTTCATAAATCCCAGTCAGGGGAAGATCTCTCCACGTCTCCTCCTTGAAATAACCATATGTGACTCTGGACCACAAAACCAGTCATAAGGGTCAGTTTTTCAAAATTGAGATTTATGCATCAACGGAAAGCTGAATAAATAATCTTTCCACTGATGTATGGTTTGTTAGGACAATATTTGGCTGAGATACAACTATTTGAAAATCTGGAATCTGAGGGTGCAAAAAAATCTAAATATTGAGAAAATCTCCTTTAAAGTTGTTCAAATGAAGTTCTTAGCAATGCATATTACTAATCAAAAATGAAGTTTTGATATATTTACGGTAGGAAATTTACAAAATATCTTCATGGAACATGATCTTTACTTAATATCCTTATGATTTTTGTCATAAAAGAAAAATGGATAATTTTGAACCATACGATGTATTGTTGGCTATTGCTACAAATATACCCCAGCGACTTAAGACTGGTTTTGTGCTCCAGGGTCAAATATGGAGTTTACAACGCCTAGTTTTACTATGCATAACCTCATCTGCATATCATTTCCATGCATATTCCCATCCATATGACATCGTGTTTAACACTGTCAAAGGTACAAGACATTAAAGGTGCCATAGAATGGAAAATTGTATTTACCTTGGCATAGTTGAATAATAACAGTTCTTTACATGGAAATGACATACCGTGAGCCTCAAACACCATAGTTTCCTCCTCATGTGAATCCCGTGAATAAAAGAGACCACTGAAAAACAGGCGAATCAGAACATAACACCGTCTGTGACGTAACAGTCGGGATCACTAGTTACGCCCCCAACATTTGCATAAACCCGCCCTTATTCTAGGCCAGCCGTTAGCCGAATCACCAGAAGTTCTGCAGGTATTGTGAAGAAACAAACGAGGACAACAGCGAAATTGGCAGATCATGGAAATAAATGTTATGTTCCAGGCTGTGCAGGGGATGTGAAGTGCGGTTGGTGTCTGTATTCAGAAAGGCACGGAAAGCAAATAACGCGTTTTACTAAAATAGCTCGAGCCACTAAAGGGACATGGTTAGCTCCTTGCTAGCGGTAGCCTGTTACATTACAGTGCATAAGATTTTACTTACCACATAAACAAGGAGGAGGATGATGGCGATTGATTTACAGATCCTGAGCACCACTGACAAGCATCTAATCTTGTAAAATGTGTGGCAAGTACTGCCGCTCCATAGCATAAACAGAGTTTGTGCGATCACGAATCTCGAAAGCGAAACTATAACGCGATCGACCGATCGTTCAAAAGCAGTTTCAATGCCCCGCGTATTAATAAAAATCCTCCAGTATTGTTATGTTTTAGAATAAATGTATCAAAATATCCATAAAAACAAAACTGCTTAAAATAGTTCTCAGATAAATATTTTAGAATACAGTTGATCTTATTCTTTTCAATTGGCCAAGTAGTATTTCAGTTGTTTTAAACAATTCAAATCAAATCAAATTCATGCAGTTTTGCTGATAAGGTGAATATCTTTTAGCTATTTTTATTGGAAACAGATAGGCCTATATTTATTGCAGTGTAAATACAATTGTCTGATTCGGTGCATCACTGACAAAATATTTTAAAAAGGAAACACGCAAATCTTAGTTTATCTTCAAGTTGTATCCATCAAATACTATTTTTCATAATGTTGTGGAGATGCCTTCACATGACGTACACCTCCTATTATCATCTATTAGCTATTATCATCATCAGACCTATTCAAACCGGACAATGAGCCGTTTGACCACCGAATCCAGCAGTGTCCACCATAATATCAAAGTATGTGTGCATCATTGATCCTTGTTCTCGCTAAAAATATCTTCTCATAACATGAGATCTGCAGTTTAGCTTAAAGATTAATTATCGTGCACCTACAACACTCCTTGCTGTCATTAAAACATAGCATGCCACAGGAAAAGTGTTCAAGCACATACAAATGTTTTTTTCAGTTTAACCTCTGCGTAATGACTTCAGAGGTTATCTCCATTAATGAGAGTGGACTATTTCATTTAAATGTGTATCGACATGAAAACAGAGTTTAAAATCATTGTTTACTTCATTAATTCTCACTCCAGGAAAAAGAGTTTGTATGCATGGGTCAGAGTTTGCAGGTGTTCAAGCTTGTTTAGGAAGTGGCATATGCCTTTTTCAGGGCAGGTTCTGTGCGTACGCAATGGTTCTAAATGAGGCCCCAGATTTGTAACAATATATTACATCTGTGCATTACAGTAGGTCTTAATATATAAGCTGTCTGTCTCAATGTTAATCAAACAGTAAAATAAAAAGGGAATCACTCGTTTGTTTTTCTTACTTGAATGATTCTGTTTAGACGTATTTGTTTCCTTCTATATTTGTTCTACAGTTTATGTTAATGTCCTCTGTGATTGGTCAAAACACCCCATGCAGTGCATTGTGGTATCATGGAAAAAAACAAAAACAAAAGTTGAACATATTTTTCCTATAGATTGTACCAAATTTTAATTTAAACAGGAGTAGCCCAGTAATTTTTTGTCCGAACTCATTTTTGTCCATTTGCTCATTGTGACTCATTTTGCCAGCACGGGTAACATTTATCGTTTCATCTTTAAAATATCCACTTCCTGATCAGCAGGCTAGCCTCAGAAGGCACCACCACCGCCCACAGTCCATTCACTACTGTCTGATGCAAACTGCACATTTAAATGGCAAATACTTTCTTCATCTGGCAAAATGTAATCTGGTAGGCGAATCTGATGCAACTGGACAGAGTCAAGGTGTGAATGGCTTCTGCCTGGAAACAAGATTGTGTTTACAAGGTAACAGATCAGTACAAGTGCTTTTAAAGAAGCAATCACTGGATTTGCTCCGACTACAGAGTTTCTTTTGAAACGGTGTCAAAAATAGATCCTAGATCAATGTAGGGCTGCATGATTCTAGGGAAATTTTATTTTACTATTATGATTTTTTTTTAAAAATCGAATCTAATTTCAAATGTGATATAAAAAAAGTAAGAACAGCACGCTTTACACTGAAATATGCAGGTTATATTTAAGTAAAACCACAGCCTTTGCGATAAATATTTCCCATGCATACAGGCCTAGACAAAGTCAGTCAAAATGTTGAAACACCACACGATTTACTGTATGGACCAGCTAACACTAGTTTGTGCAAATTTGAGTTGAGAGATTTAGCAGAAAACCACGTAGTGTGTGATGGGCGCAGACGTTTTTCTTTTAGCTTCAGACTAGGGGTGAGCGATATGACGATTTTTGATCGTGGACAATAAAAATGTCTGCACGATCTGCTTTTGAAGAAATATTAAAGTATCGTGCTACAGCGCCACATATCATATCAGTGTTAACTCAGCGGTAGAGTTACTCTCATTGGACACTGCACTTATTCGCAATCACAAAACTACATTATTTGCATCTGCTTTTTCAATTCGTCTGCTGTTCACCCGAAGCGCGCACTTAAACCCTGTTAAAAAGCACCTGATTACTGAACCAAGTTATCTTTTGCGCTAATACGGTCAAAACACAGGTTTATGTAAGGACTCAGCTGATTATGTCTAAAATGAAAGTAAACAGCTGAGAGAACCCGGATGCGTGCAGGTCTTAAAGAGACAGGACACTAAACATGCTGCCGACTGCCATTAAAGGGATAGTTCACCCTAAAGTATCATTTCTGTCAGTATTTACTCCCTCACACGTTGTCCAAAACTTGCATTCATTTCTTTCTTGTGCTTAACACAAAAGAAGATATTCTGAAGAATGTGGGTAACCAAACATTTGCTGGTCCACATTGAATTGGATAGGAAAAAAAAATTAAACCATGGAAGTCACTGGGGACCAGCAACTGTTTGGTTACCCACGTTCTTGAAAATAACATTTATGTTCAGCAGAGGACAGAAAAACAACTTTTGAGTGAGTAAATGATGGTATAAAAATAAAACACTATTTTGATCTTTGGGTGACTTACTCCTTTAATGTTAATAAAACACAGAAACATGGAAAAATCACTCAGTACTCTTGACTGAAAAACTTTAATACAGTTGCTCTAACAGGAATCAATCTATATAGTGTTTCATTTTTATATTTGCTCATTCAGTTTCTTGAATGCTCCTGCTAAATACACCCATTGTACTTACATAAAACTGTTTTATTTGTATATTAAGTGTATCTTTGTTCTCATTTTTTAATAAAGATAAAATAACTTTACTTACCTTGAAAATAATAAAATAATTGTTACCTTGAAAGGCTTTGTCTTTATAATAGGGAAATTGGTTTGGCTGGACTGCTCAAACAACTTGCAAAATAGAAAAACTAACATGAAAAAGAGTCGTGAAAAAAAATTGTGATATATTTTTGCCATATTGCCCACCCTGCTTCAGACTATGATCCAGTTCAGTCTGAGAATATCAAACATTTCTGGCCTGATTTTATAACACATTGTTTTTGTTTGTCACGTGAAGAAACGAGGCACATGTTTGAGTTTGTGATCTGAACAACTTGAACGTCTGTTAGTGTGTGATCCTCCATCGTTTAATGTATGATGCCCAGTTTTTCTCTGTAAGCATTTACAAAGCATGTGGTGCCTAGTGTTTGAAAATCTGTTCTGTGGTGTAGTGTACTGTACATAGCCTTAAACAAGACTACATTCACATAAACCATAATGATTGTCAAAGAGATTATGGCTAGATTATGTCAAACATACGCAAATATTTACTCTTCATGCCCTTGTTTGATGAGATGGGACCTTTAGTATTACATGTTAAAATTTACATTATGAAAAACAGCCAGCAACATTTTAAAGTGCTTCATCTGTCGCTGGATTAAATTTGTTCAGTGTCAAATGTTACTAGAAACAAGGATGAGATTATGTGTCAAATGTACAGATGAGAAGAGATTATCAAACATCTGGGTTAACAAAAAGAGGAATTAAAAAAGTGAGCTAGCAGTACTCGATCTTCTTGACTGAAAAGGGTTAAAGCTCTATTTATGTGTTGGGCTTGATGTAGTGATGTCTTTTATGCAAGAGAGAGATGAATGGCACATTAGGGGAGGAATGTCAGATGTTGAGAGAGCGATGAAGAGAGAGAATTCCCCCGACAGAGAGTAAACTGGAAAATGTAAATGTGAAAAAGCGAGAAAGACCTCCTCCTTATGTCTCAGTCATGCAAAAGCATCGGATCGCACTGCTGTGAACAGGGCAGAGCATGACACTGGAACACACACAGATGAGGCATTATGGGATATGATCATTCAAGATGGTGAGAGCTGTCAGTGACCCAGTGAGAAAGCTCCAGTAGGAGATCAGGTCTGGACTACATCACATCCTCATGGGAACATGTGTCTGTTTAACAGAGCTGAACTTCAACAGACCTACAGTAATGCAGTACAGCAACTCACAAACTCTACAAAGAGTAATTGCAAAGGACCAGCCTCGAGTTAGATTCATAGACTCTTGCATGCCTGATAAGGGAAAACGTGAAGATGTTTACAAAATAATTTCATACTAAATACTGAACTGTAAGAAAGTTACAGGCTCTGTCATCTTATGCTTATCATCAAACACAGCAATAAGACTCAATCAATACTGTTTTTTATGATAATCAACGAATGGCAATATGTGAACCAATCACAATAATAACCAATAAATATTAGTATATAATATTAAGACACAAACACAAAAATACATATACACATAGATAAAACTATGTATATTTGTGAACTAGTATTATGTAAAAGTATTTATTGGTTATTATTGTGATGCACACACACACTTTCAATTACTAAATGTCAAATATTTACGTAGAATATAATAGCAATAAAAACATCTTATACATTTATTATCAAATATTTACATTTATTATCAAATAAATGTATAATTAGTTTTATTATTATTGATATTTATTGATACAATGAGAACAAAACTTTTAAACATCAACAAGAGATAATTAAAATATATCATCATCATCAGTTGCAAAGGTCATAGATGGCAGCAAAATTGATGTTTACATTCATCGTATAATATTACAAATACAAATTCTTATTAAATCTTGTAAAATGAACAGTTATTCTTCTAAAATATTATTAGTCGAGTCAATTTAGTCGTTGTAATATATCCAGTATGCACAGCTGTGGCATTCTTTGAATTAAACAGCCTATAGGTGCACTGATGTCAGGTACACTAATGTTTACTGGCTCTGTATTTTGCACCATGTTACTTTTGGCCTACCTCTTGCTGACACTTAAATGAATTGTTTTGCCATTTTTGGCCTTGTTATTAATGTATTTTGAATGCAAAAGGCACTTTATTTTTCCAAAAACAAATCTGTGTTGATTTGTTCTTCATGTTTATTAAAAACAAGTTTTGTAAATAGCAATTGTTCCGGACCTAGGACATTGATGAACATTCAGATTTGGACCTTTGAATGTAGACTTTGAGAACTCCTGATATACTGTATATGCATCAGTCATGCATGTCCTTTATCATTCTGCTGTTGTGTGGTTTCATAAAAGCATTAAGCCACACTGGCAAAATTCATTTAAAATAACATCTCTATCACCTAAACTCCTCAGTGATGCTATGACTGCATGATAGCGCTGTTTGCTGTGTGGCGGCACATCAGATGGGTGAAAGAGGGCTTTAGGATGGGGGCGTGGTGACTATTTATAGAACACAACTCATTACCTCACGCTCTCTTCACATCGACAGAGCTGTCCGTCAAACTGAGAGAAACAGGGGGCCTGTTCCAAATCACGCTGGCGTACATGCAAGCTCACACATGCAAAATATTTACATTTTTATTTTTAGACTGCACACGTCAACAGAGGAAGCTTCTTGTCTTGATGTGTTTTGTCTGCCTCTGAATGCGGCTTCATTGGTTGGATCGCCAAACATTTTGTACCCCATTTACACCAGCACCGTCCTCTAGTGATACGAGACGGAGGGTCACATGAGGTGTAAGAGAAAAGCTATCCATGAACTACAGATGCATGTGAACAAATGAACTACAGATGCATGTGAACAAAGAGAGTGCAACACACATGTATGTGCACACACATGCATTGCATATGAGAAATGTGTCACACATTAAAAGAAAAAACTGTTTCACTCACAAATATAAAACAGGGCATTATGACAATGCAACCTGACAATAAAAATCAAGTGACTGGTCTGTCCACACAGAAAGAGAAAATGCAACACGATCCCAACCGTTCAAATGAACAGACATGATGTTCATTATATAGTAGCAATTTTGTAGAGATATTAGACCATAAAAATAAAAACCTAATTAACCAAAAGCGTTATTATTTTTCAGCTTTGCACGGAAGATATATATATTTTTTTATTATTTACTGCATCACACCTGATCAGGACACTTGAAGCATATAGTAATACTGTTCAAAAGTTTGGCGTCAATAAGATTTTTCCCCCTTTTTTAAATAAATTAATACTTTTATTTAACAAGTACACATTAAAATGTTTTAAAGTGACAGTAAAGACTATTTCTCATTCAAATAAATGCCGTTCTTCTGAACTTTCTATTCTATTCTACCCAGGTTTGTTAGACGTCATAGTTCGGTGTATTCAGCTGCTGGAACATTTTTCATTGTGTATGCATCCAACATAACAGAAAAGAGGTACATTGCCTTCCAATTTAGTAAATGACTAAATTCATTCCCTGCTAAAGTATATGATCTTTTAAAGTAATATGATCTTTTGTTTTCAAAGCGGCAGACTCTCCGTGCCTCTAGTTTGTCCTAATAACAGCCATTTATTTCTCACGTTTTTTTATCTAATTGACATTTCTGCGTGAATGTTTCCCCAGTACCGTGACCTAGAGAGCCACCTTACTGTGACAGGCCTGCTATTGTGAACATGTAAAGGGGCTGCGGTCAATATCGGTAACTGAACCCGCTGGAGCAATGCAATTACTTAAAGCATCAGCGGCAAGTGTCTTACAAATTCACACAGCTTACGATACAGTCATTAACATTTCTGCACATGTGAGTGTCATCGGCAAGGAAAGTATTCCTTGCGTTATCTTGAGCGGTGTTCTTCTACGAGGCTTGCTGAAGCTGATCACAGCTGAACATTACGACTGATGGCAGAGGTTTAATTTTTAATGCGCTTTCCTACTGGGCCATAGAC
Source organism: Barbus barbus (assembly GCF_936440315.1). Taxonomy (NCBI): domain Eukaryota; kingdom Metazoa; phylum Chordata; class Actinopteri; order Cypriniformes; family Cyprinidae; genus Barbus; species Barbus barbus. The sequence goes on along the minus strand of NC_136733.1, from coordinate 40,122,186 downwards.
TCTCGAGCCGCCCCGCCTGACTGCCAGCGTGGTTACTCCCATCCTGATGCATTTTTCAACAGAGACGTTGAGCTCACATGGAAGAGACTGAGAGAGAAGATAAAAAAAAAGTTCAGTCCCAGAAGACAACAGTAGCTGAGGGAGATGGGAGACTCATGGGAGCATGTCCATCTAAATGGACTGGATGCAATACAAGAGCAAACCAACATTAATGACACATGCATAGCAGAAATGTTGAGAAACCATTAACATGCAAGCGATCAGACATTAGGCTTTAGTCAAGGCTTGAAAACACTGAGGCCTGAAACATACTCTACTGTACACCCTAGTGCAAGTATGATATGGAAATGTAGCTTTCTCAGCAATTCATCATTGGGGGATTTTTTTTATTGTCTTGCATCCCGAAGCAACTAGGAATTACACAAGCTTCAGTCTGGATCCAACCCATACGAAGATCTGAGATGACCGAACACCTGAGAAGAGATTATGCCAACCCCCCAGAAGACCTCAGATGATGCTAACCCTGGAACAACATAGAAAACTACCAAATTTCGCTTAAATCGCAACATTTAAATCGCAATTGCAAAGTTTAAATCGCAACATATAATCATTGCAGTTAGTGTTCACCGTCTGCTTGATTACATGTAATTTATAACTAACTGCATGATGTTTACTGTACATTTCTGTCATAGTCACCACTATTAACCTACTCCGAAATATAATGTAGAAACTTAAAATTTTCTGTAAAGCTGCTTTGCAACGATTTGTATCGTGAAAAGCACTATACAAATAAACTTGAATGGAGTCTTCTCTGTGCTCTTTATCAGTTATCAGTCATTATTTATACACTACAGTTCATACTTTTTTTAAACTACAATTTTTTGAATGAAATGAACACTTTTATTCAGCAAAAGACACATAAAATGTCAAATAAATTGTCATTAAATTAAGTATCATTAAAGAATTTTACATTGTAAAAAGAAATAATTGAAATGAAATAGATGCTGTTATTTAACGTTCTATTCATCAAAAAATCCTTAAACAAATGCGTCATGGTTTCAACAAAAAACAACTGAACATTGATAATAGTAAGAATTGTTTTGAGCACCAGTTATGTTGAATTTTCAAAACATGTTTTCAAAACATTTAGAAAAATCTTACTGACCCCAAACTTTTAAACAGTAGAAATGCACCATTTTTAATCTAAAAAAACTAATTCAAGAACACGGATAAATGAAACCTTTAGCAAATATTAAAACGAATAGCCATTTTTCATATCATACATTACAATTTTCTGATGCTTAAATTTCTTTGTAGCATTTAAAACAGCTGATTTTAGTTTTAGTGGTTTATTTGTAATTTATTTAAACAAAGTAGTAGTATAATAATTTTATATCAACCATAAAATGAAAATAATTATTGGCTTATTGTATTGACCTGGGGCCTATTTCATAAAACAAGTTTACAAAATAAGCCAGACTTATTTCAGTTAGTCTGACTTACTTTGAACCAAAATCAAGTGACAATATGTCAGACTAACTTAAACCAGGCTTATTTGGTAAACTTTTTTTTTTATGAAACAGGCCCCAGAACACAATTTGTAACCAAAACAAAAGCAGCATTCTCAGTGTTGTCGTATTCTCTTTTACTACGGTAAAGGTGGATCTACAGCAAGATGACAATCTTTCTAGTTTAGTTAAACTGCTAACACTTATTACTACAACATCTATTAGAATAACACCAGACTTAGCTTTAAATGAACATACATTTGAGCATTGTATGTTCCACAGAAATGCAAGAACACAGGGGAAATATGAACAACAGGGCCACGCTCTTGCAACACACTGGTTAAGCATTTAAATCTGTGTGTTGTGTACTTATGTATGTTTCTGGCATAAAAGCTATGGGGCAGCTAGACTGAAGTAAAATAATTACGGTCAAAGGTCCCCTGAGGCCAAAGATCATTCTATGTGGTGAACAGAAACACAACCTCACTGAGCACAGAACAAAAAAGGGAGTTTAAACTTCAAGTTTTTAAGTTAAAGTCCGGAATGAAGCGCAGTGAAAGAATCGATTGGGCACACATTATAACACAGGCAGAGCGGTCCGTGAGGCTTAATCAGTAGTGCTAATTATAACGAGCTGGGTGTTTTCAGGCCACTCTCTGACTCCCTGTGCTGCCATCAAAGCAGCGATGGAGGGCAAGTCAGTTCAAAAACAGCACGCGTGGACTATGGTCAACTCATTTGAAGCTACTGCATCATTAACTCATACTTTAGAGGAACTAAGATTAGTCGAGATTTGGCAGGCTGGAATCTATACAGAGGTTTGGTCAGTCCTCTGAAACCTCGAAAAATAATGAAGTGGAAGATGATTGTAACCATTTGGCCTTTATAAACTCATGCCTGCATGGAAAGTGTGGGGGAAAGTGTTGGGAGTGTGAACAAACACCTTTAGATCTACAAAACAAACAATTTACAAGCTCTACACAAGAGAAAATATATAACATATATAATGTGTGGTGATCAGGTTTCTTGGCATGATCTAGTTTGTGTGTGTCTGAATTGAGCAGTGGCCAAACAACAAAAGCAGATGACAACACCCATATACTACTACAAGCACACAAAGACACTATTAACAGCCATCACTGGACTGCCCTTCTTTCACTACCAAATTTGCCATAAGTGCAACAGGTCAAACCATAAACCCACTGATGTTTATCTGCACTATGATCATAGATGTTATGCTGCCTTCAAGTCATACATTTGGAAATCTTACTTATGTGATTTTGATCATAATAAAACTGATGTGTTTCTATCTCTAGCTACAACAACAATTTTACACAAGAACAACAAAATGAAAAGCAGCATGTTGGTATGCAAGTCTGAGGCCTCAAAAATGATAAAACATGATTTTTTAATATTATAAATAGAGATAAATATAATTTAGCAGAGCACAAGATTGTAAAGTCACAATTACAACTCATCAAAAAAGCACAAATGAAATAACACTATCATTTTCCAAAACTATTTCATCCAAAAGTGAAAATGTTTTTTTTTTGTTTTTTTTTGGCTATTTCACCTGAATATTTTCAATTGCCGAAATTTCGGTGCATCACTATATCAATCATATTAAATACATTGTTTTCTGTCACATATACATATATATATATATATATATATATATATTTTTATTTTTTTTGGGAAGTTCTGTTCTGGATTGTCTTAAAACAGTTCCCGAATTTATGAAACTGTGGAATAATATTTCCACAAATTATATGTAAAAAATCCTTCTAAAAATGCATTAAATTATATTACATTAAATTAAATAATTGTTAGTCAATTAAACATCAACCCATATTTAGAAAAGTTTCATATATTTGTAGATATATCATCCAACCTCAAACTAGGACATGAAATGAACAAAAAATGAGGCAAATACTGCGACAGCAACATTAAAACAGGTTCATGTTGAAACCGATAACACTGACATACAAGTGTATTTCCAGGAATGAAAACATGATTCTTGATGCTATTAATTTAGGAATGTCCCAGTTACCAAACATGCAGCAATCAGATAAGAGCTTCAATAAAAGATGTGTGTGAGCAATAAACCCTTAATCATTGAGTCACTCACAGACACACAACTGTCCCAGAGTTCAGCTTGATAATAAACTAACGAGTCAACCTGAAACCAACAGTACAATGGTCTCAAAATGTCCACACATCAGTGGAGAAGGGCTACACAGTACACCTCTTGAGAAACCCTGCATTAAGTGCTTTGACTGATTAAACTTGCAGGGCTCAAACCTACAACCTTTCAGTTAGTTCTTTAGCATACACCTTGGCTTGCATCCTTGCAAACACTGCTAAATTCTGGCAGCCTGGTATTTTGGAAACATTTCCCCCTCATCACATTGCTAAAATCTCAAACACATGCACTAAGAAGGTTTAAAACGTTCAAATTAGGACTTTTTAATAGCTTTGACTAAATGACTCCCAAAATGAGATAAAAAGGGGGCCTAATGAATGCATGTAAAACGGAGCGTAATCATTCATAAGATTCAGTGACAACACAAAGCGATACGAAAAACACTTTAAACTGAGGCGGCTAATCTAAAATGAAATTGAATTCCATGAATATATTTGCCACCCGTAATGGATGAAGATGTTTACCTGAGTATTGCTGATATAAATATAAGATCAGATGTGATTAAAATGAATATTTATTCAAGCAGCATTTTTATTATTATTGCTGAAATAACAAACATATCACCTTTAATAACACACTAAATAAAGTAAAAAATAAAATAAGTTAATTGGAGTGCATTTCATACCGACTCGAGTACTTTGGCATGATTATCAGTTTCACACATGGAGAGGTGCAAAAACAAATACATAAATATTACACGTTTTGTGAAAAAATTACTTAAAGTAAAAAAAAAAAATCCACTCCCAGAAATTACTGTATAATTCGTGGACAGCTGAGATGGTAATGAAAAAATGTAATTAAATAAAAATCAGCACCTGGTTCTCACATATTAAGCACTGAAATGGACCCAGTTTCACCTCTCTCTGAAAAACAGAAGTGCTTATGATTTCCTGTACTACCTCATTACATGTTTCTCGATGGAAAGCCTGACTAATTTTTGCGAATCGATTCTTTAAAACAGTTCATTTAAATGATTCAGCGTTTCTCTTTTTTCTCTTTAGTTGTATTGTAATTTCATCTGTCAGTTTATTGCAGTCAGAGTTTAAACATTTCATCATGACCACAAGACAAATCATGAAGAAAATGCATAGAAATCGCAGGCTAAATAATTTCAGCCTATATGAAAAGACAAACTGGATACACATCTAGGATTTTATAATTCACCAATAGGCTAAGAATCGCACCAGCTGTCACTTACTTCTGTAACAACAAATAAAGCCCAAAACGACTAGTTCATGCACAACGCTGGCAGCGCCAAATAACGGTAGAGAAATGTACCTTCATCCTCATGGTGAGATGTTTCTATCCTGCGCTCCTCATGACCATAAACTCGACGATGTCCATCCGACAGAATAAACGCTGCATGTGTGTGAAAGAGATGCGCTGCTTAAAATAGATACAGAAGGAGCGGAGGCTGAAGACGAGGAGGAAAACAGCCCAACATGACATCAGCCCTCACTTCTCTAAATATAAATATATATCAAACTGGACGCGCTTTCATTTTAACGCCTGAAGTGCGTCTTTACGCAGCGACTTGCATTATAAGCGAATAATGCTTCTGACGCGCTTCTTTTTTTAAATAAGTCCGGATGCATTCAACTTATACGAATATGAACATGTTGAGGAGGAAGTGAAAGTTTGGGTGGTATAGGGCTGAACAGTTATATTAGCAAACTAACGAGCTTCGCAAAGAGCCAGCAGGTGTTAGTTAAATTAAAAAAAAAGAAACTCAGTCCTAACATCCGGATCTCTGCGTCAAACAACGTTGGGTTGTATTTAATTATTTGTGCATGACTTTGAAATGAATGTGCACGGATATATGTCACGCGAACCCAGTTTTATCCACGAAACTCATAGCAATTTAATGAAAGATACTGACCTCTTTTCTGTAGGGTGACTGAGAGCTCAAGGGCAAAATTCACCGTCCTAAAAACATTTATTCCAGGCGGAAATGCAGTATTTTAAACGTTTTGATGGCCCATGTTCGCCTGTCTGTCTGTCTATCGGACTTCCTGGATGAACAGCCGCGTGCGCATATAGTGAAGTTCATTACGATGCATGCGCGCACGGAAATAAATGCACGACATCTCCACCGAGTAGTCTATGCAAAGCAGCACTTTTACACTCAGTCCAGAATAAGCCGATACATAACTAGCCTATATATGGGAGAATCTTCATTAAGTATTAAAAGAAAATAATAACGCTTAGTTATTTCAATAACTTTCTTTCGTTTTTTAAAAAAATAATAATTTTCTCTCATAAGTGTGTCGAAATTATACATTCGCAAGAATTTCACAATTCTATGCTTGTTCCTTTTTTCTTTTCTTTTTTATACTTTGATTCTACAATAGCCTAAATGTATTGAGTGTTTCTTAAAAATCAGGAAATAATTATTTGCACTTTCATAACTTTGTCAATTCAGTTAAAAAATATATTATATTTGTTTATAATGGAAATCAGAAGTGACAAGTGTAAACAAACACTATGCATCACTTGACCAGTTGTAGTAAGGTTCAGGGGAAATCAATCGAGCGCAGAGGGAATCTATGGAGAGGCGAATAGTGACACCAGATACGATAAAAGACGCGTTTAATTACGGCGCAGAGTATCAGAAATATAAAGACGAACCAGAGGATCTGACAAAGCCATAATAAATGTGAATGGCCTTACCGAGTAAACGAAGCTTTATCTTTAATCCAGGCTCAACTCCATAGAAGTCCGGTTATAAGCGAATGTCTTCAGGCGAAAGAACAGCACAAATCCAGTTTATTTCTCCTGTAGTCCTTGTAAAGCGGAATAAACTTCCAAACTCATTGCAAGTGGCGTCTTGCTGCTCCTACACCTGAAAATGCATCAACCTGTATTACTTTCGACAGAGGTCATGACTATCTCTCCCATCGGTGTGATGATAAACCGTCCATTCAGTTCGTGTAATGATATCCAGCATAAATACTGTACTAAACCCCGAGCGACTGACGAGCGTCTGAGTCTTTGACGAGCCGCGCGCACCTGCTACAAGATAACAGCGCTGATCAACGATCAAAGAGCTTCTAAACTCACCGCCGCCACCTGCCGCTCGCGCAAGGAACGACTCATTAAAACACTATAGAGATGACACAATAGTCGCAGATCGCTGAAAAAGCCTACTATAGGAGTATAATCTAGTGTAATGATGATTAGTTCGAGGATTTAATGTAGATTACTCCGCCTGGCCACATAATATAATATATTACTATTTATATAATATATTACTATATTTCTGCGTAGCATATGTCTGATCAAGCATGAGTTGATGTTAAACACCTACTATTCCGATCTGCAAATCTAACAGCTAACTGAACACCTACAAATATATTTAATGATGATGTTATAATAATAATAATTATTATTAGCTATAATAATTACATGTGTAAGTTTCTAATACAGTTATTTAGCCTACTATTATTATTATTAATTTATTGTTATTTCTAGTAGCAGCAGAAATGACTATTTCTAATAGTAATAGTATGCCTGTTTTTGCAACACAATGGAGATATGCTGTTTAATTTCTAATACACATTTTCTAGATTTGCCAGGCTCACTTATTTCACTCATGCTTGCTCATGAGGAAAACACAAATGTCAGTAATGATGATAAACAATTACAAAAACATACATTATGTGTGAATACATGACGAATTTATGAACTTTGCATAATGAATGAAACATAACCCTATTCAAACCATTCTGTGGGATGGAAATTAAACTCAGTGTATATTCAAAGCAATTCCTATTACAGACACATAATGGCAATAAATGATAAATAAGCTTTTCATGATGACATTACTACGCTTACCTGACCGAGATAATAGTGCATGATGACTGAAGGGCAGAAGTGTTTAGCCTACAGTCAAGTTCAGAAAATCATGTTGCTTGATATTAACAATACATTTGAAACGCGAAGAAACCTCTCTCTCTCTTTCTCTCTTTTCACATTTTCTTCTTTCCCTTATGTCATACTTGCGCACAAGCTATTCAAACTACATTTCCCATCATGCATTGCTCAAACCCCTCCACCAATCAGATTCCTCGGCCTTACACTCCATTGAAAAAAGAGGCTCGAGTCGAGACTGAAAGCGTTGTGGGTGCAGTGTGATTGTTTACACATAGGCCTATCATCATTTTTTGAATATAATAAATGGCCTCGACTTTACTGTCACCCATGGTGGATTATTATAACGACGAGGAAGAGCTAGACAGTGTGGATGAAGATGAAGATCGCAGTTTCAGAGGCAGAGACTCGGAAGAAGGTGATTACGCACGATAATTTAAGTTTATTTACCTTTTAATCCCTTTCACTTATGATTTATGGATTGAGAGACATGTTTACTTGGTTAATGGGTGAACTGGCTGTAGATTGGTGATGAAATGCTGGCTCTGTTGTACATGTGTGTCGAGTTGTTCTCGGTTTAACGTTATTTTAGCAGCACCTCACTGCTTTATTGCAACCTCATTAAATGCATATATTGATATTTTTAGACCTAAATGATGGCTATGTAAGCTCTTAACCCTATAACGGTTATGTATTTTCTTATAGTTGCATGTTTTATGTGATATCCGGCCTGTTGATAAACAGCTAGCAGTTAGCACGCGTCAGGAAGCAAATGCATGAACTAGCATGTGTTGTTGTTGTTTTCATGCATACAGCCTCGAAGTCAGCTCCACCAGAGGACTTGCTTGTTTTCAATATAACATGTTCAGATCAGATCAAATCAAGTGTGCATAACAATTTATTCTCACTATCCAGTCTTAAAAAAAGATTTCAATATTTACAATATAAGAGCATCTGGAATAATGAACAATTTGTAGGATATTGTATCATTAATTTCCAATTTTGCATCAAGCCCATCATGCAGTTTCGAGATAAACAGAAGATAAATAGAACCTAATCGATTATTGATGATACCTGATGAGCTCATAGAATTAATTATTTTGTTGAAATTAAATTACAGAGCATCTAGGCCAGGGTTTGTCTTCATAGAAAAATATAGTAGTTCATTTCAATTGTCCCCAAATGTCTACAAAGACAAATGGTGCATCCTGTTATCATGATTTAATATTAATTTAGAAACTATAAATCTTTTTATATGTAATATTTGTGCTTTTCAAACTTCATTGGTCAAATGGACAAGTAGTGAAATCAAAAAATGTATTTAAAGTGTTGAAAATATAATTTTCCCATTTATACAGATATAGGAATTATAAACAAAATCGTAATCTATTAAAGGTTAATGTTAATTTGTCAACTAGATTGTCTTGCAGAAATGTTTAATCCAGGATATTTGTATAAAAATGGTATATTATCAATCTAAAGTTTAGTGTCGGTAAGATTTTTTGAAAGAAGTCGTGCTTATCAAAAATACAGAAAAACAATATTACAATTTAAAATAACTGTTTTGTAATATAATAGCCTATATATTTAAAATGTTATTTATTCCTGTGATGGCAAAGCTGATTGCCATTCGTCCAGTCTTCAGTGTCGCATGATGCACAAGAAACATTTCTTATTATTATCAATGTTGTGCCGCGTAATAGTTTTGTGATACACTATTTTTCAGGATTCTTTGATGAATAGTTCACAAGTACAGCATTTATTACAAGTAAAAAGATCTATTGATCAATTATGCATTCTTGCTGAATTAAAGTATTAATTTCTTTCACCTGGATAAAAGCAACTGCTTGAATGCAAGTGTCTTTATAAGCAGCTGATGGTATAGTATTTGTCTATTAGTTTGGGTAGTTGCTTTGTTTATTTAAGTGTTTGTTTAATATTTATTACTGGTACTTAAGATTGAGTCTTAGAATCAACTTGTGACAGTTTCCAGATAGAAGTTAATACAAACACAATATATACGTAATATAATATAATTCCTTTGGTAAGAAAAAGGCTGTAAACAAAATACATGTAATATCTGCTTCAGTTACCATAGAAAATGTAAGTAAATGTTATTAAGCACATTTAAATTCAGCTTACACTGACCAAAGTGCTGCACAAAAACAATTATAAAACACAATGAAATATCAAATAAAATGGAGTAGAAATCAAAGATAACAGTAATAATGAAGTTAATAGTCAGGAAAGGCTAGAGAGTAAAGATACGTCTTAAAAATGAGATGAAACTGTCATGTATGTCCACTAGCTGGTGCTGTATATGTGCAGTTATCACTGCAATTAACTGAATGGCATCCCAAAAGGAGTTCAGTGGGGTCAAGTTTGGGCTTTGTGCAAGAGAATCAAGTTCTTTCATACCTTGTCTTATCCTATAGTGCATAATTAATTTATTGCTATATTGTTTGTTATTATTATAGACACAGAAGATGCCAGTGAAACAGATCTGGCCAAACATGATGAGGAGGATTATGTTGAAATAAAAGAACAGTAAGTATTCCTACTAATTTACTATCATTTATTCATGACAAACACACACAAATCTATCATAATGAAAATCCCTGTGAAAATAACGTTTATGACACATTTCTGCTTTCAGTTGCATGTTATATATATATAAAACGGGATCATTTCTTTGAGATGTTGTGTTTATGTCTTTATTTCAGGATGTATCAAGACAAACTGGCCTCCCTGAAAAGACAGCTACAGCAACTGCAAGAAGGTGACTGGAAATACATATATTCACTATTGAAATTATTATAATAATGTTTTTTTAGAAATACATAATTTTGGAGTCGAGCACTTTAATAATGAAAGTTTAAATGCAAAAGTACACATTTATATTTTCTTTTATTTACAAATGTTACTTTACATCAACAGTTTCATAAGTAAAAAAGAACTATGCTTTTCTTTTGAAATAAAAAACTAGTGCTGTCAAACAATTAATCGCATCCAAAATAAATAAGTGTTTGTTTACATATGTGTGTATATTTATTATGTATATATAAATACAAACACGTGCATGTATATTTTTAAGAAAAATGTTATTTATAATATAGAATATAAATGTATATACATGTAAATATTTTCAAAACACACTGTATGTGTGTGTATTTATATATACATAATAAATATACACAGTACACATACATGTATAATGTAAACAAAAACTTTAATTTTATTAATCGTTTGACAGCACACACACACAAAACAAAGTTTCATTACTATTAACTTTAACTATTAGGGTATTGCACATATATAAAAACATTATTATTTTTCACATGTTCTTATTAAAATATTAAACAGCCTGTAAACAAAAGGACATGTTGTGGAGAAAAGGGAACAGGGACACTGATACCTGTAAAAAATGTCAGATTTTGTGAAATATGTTGATCTAATAAGGTGATCTAGTCATTAATGAACTAGGCTGTAGGTTCAGTAATCTATCACCATTGTGCTCCTGATCCGGACAGGTTACTCCAGTGGGATTGTTCCTGTAATAAATGTACAGTACATCAAAAAATGTAAGCTAAAAATGAATCACTTCCATACCTATGCATTTCCACAGGCACACTGCAGGAGTACCAGAAGAGAATGAAGAAGCTCGATCAGCAGTATAAAGAGAGACTTCGTAACGCTGGTAAAGATGATTTATAATAATAGCTTTTCTTCTCAATGTGTCAATATTTCAAGAGCCAACATTACATTATTAATGCTTATCTTATTTGTACTCGCTCTCATTTTCTGTCCTTCTCCTCCCATCTCTTTATCTCCTCAGATCTCTTTCTACAACTTGAGGTAAGCTGCAAATTATAAATTTTATGTATCTGTGGATTTATTACTGCAGAAAGAAACGGCTGTGACAGGTTAATTAATGTTAAATGTCTTGTAGACAGAGCAGGTGGAGAGGAACTACATCAAAGAGAAAAAAGCAGCGGTGAAAGAATTTGACGATAAGAAAGTGGAACTGAAGGAAAATCTTATTGCAGAGCTGGAGGAGAAGAAGAAGATGATCGAGAATGAGAAATTAACTATGGAGCTGACAGGAGGTGAGAATAAGGTGCTGTTGTTGAGAATAAGATCCTGTTCCTATAGCTGAATGTTTAGCTATTCTCTTTTGTGTTAAAAGAAAACCTGAAGCTGTCATCATTTGCTCCCTCATGCACCTGAATGACTTTTGTTCTGCGGAACACAATAAAATGTTTTTTTCCATGCAGTGAACATAGACTAAGGGACTTCAAAAAGATTAAAAAAGCACCATAAAAGTATAATAAAATGATTAAAACACTCTTTAGTGAATTCACAAGAGAAGTAGCAATGTCCTATTCATAAATGTATCATTTTTCTGAGTCAATGAATCGTTGTTCTGATTTATAAAAGAAAACTGAATGATTTGTTCACAGATCAGATTGAACTGGTCCACAAGTTTAATACACAGACTCGATGATCCAGTCACAGTGGTTAACTCACTGGAGAGGGCAATTATCAGTGAAAAAGTACTTACGTTTTGGTCTGTTCATCACACAAAGCTATTGTATGACTTATATTTTTATGCTGTTCTTTCATCATTTTTTGAAGGTTGAAAGCCTTAGTTGCCATTCATTGCAGTTGTATGAAAAAGATCGACTATTACAGCCTCATTTTTGTTTCATTGACTTCTTTTTATGTGCAACATATTCCTTTAAACCCCTAGTTGGCTGTCTATTTATTCATTTTAGATTCCATGGAGATGAAACCTATTATGACCCGGAAGCTCCGGAGACGACCCAATGACCCTGTGCCCATTCCAGACAAGCGGAGAAAGCCTCCACCTGATATCCTTAACATAGCTGTAGAGACAGACCACATGCACCGAAAACAAGGGCTCATCTTTTATGCATCTGTAGCACTTTATTTAATTCCCTGAAGTCCATTTCTAGTGCTAGTCAAACTCTTTGGCATCAAAAACAATGAAATGCATGACCTTTAGTATTAAACAGGCTGCTGTTCCTTTAAGAGTTCATTACGTAAATGACCTTTATTTTCATAAGCAGGTTTTCTTAACTCTCCTCACCTCAGTTAAACTATTTACTCAGTGATGAACAGATCATGGAGGATCTAAGAACATTAAACAAGGTAGGGTTACGTCTCAGCAAGACTGTAATTGGCTCCGTTTTTATGAAGCCCCATAAAAGTCTAGCTAAGTACAAATTGCACTGCCTCACAGATACATAGTACTTTTTGGCCTAATTTTCAATATGTCTCATTCTACAGCAATATCATCGTCAATCAAATTGTAATACACTTGCATATTCGGTTGCAGGCTATGAGATAGAAAAGTGTGATAGAAAAATTTTCATCAAAATTTCCATTTCATGAAAATGTAATGAAAGTCTTCATGACTCGCATCTTGGCTTTGAAGAAAGGATCTTTATTTATTTATTTTCCTAAAAGCACTCTATTAGGTAATAAAAAGTAGAATCCCATCGATATGTCATTGCGTTTTATTACTCAGTGATACATGAGAAAATGCATGTATTATTTGGCAATAAGAAAAAAAAGTTTTTTGACTCTGAAGTACTATTGGATTCACTTCTGATTTGATCAAGGTATCATGTTGATTATCCAGGTCTGTTTTTTTTTTATATACTGAGATTGCTGAAGAAAATCAAAACAATCTTCCTTATTTGCTTTGTTTCCTTTATAGCTTAAATCTCCGAAAAGACCAGGTACGGACGTCTTGTCTTTTAGAGGTGATTCCCCATATACTTCACCAGAAATTTCCCATCAGTTTATTTTAGCCACAAAAGTTTTAAAATGAATTGAAAATGAATGTGTAATGTTTTTCAGCATCCCCGTCTTCTCCAGAGCACCTCCCGTCGACTCCAGTGGACACCCCGTCCCAGCGTTATGAGGCACGGATAGAGGAGGGCAAACTCTACTATGATAAGAGATGGTAAGGTTCTCTGGGCTTTCTCACACTTTCCTAACCCCAGGTACTTGTAATTCTGGGTTATTGTGATTCACACTATTCAGTTCTTTAGATGTCACACTGTATATTTCTTAACTCTGGCATGACATGCTGATTTGCATATTTATGAGGTCATTGACTAACTAATGTTGGTTTAAAGAGATGATGACCCAGGGTAAAGCACAGTGTGAAAGGGCCTTATGAAGACTGTCTGATTTACATTGTGGAAATTAATGGTGTAGTTACGGCTTCTTCCAGATAATTGTGTATGCTTGCCACGCAAACCTTGACCCTCTGATTCTTGCAAGACTTTAAAGCCTCGAGAAATTCACTCTCTAGTATATATACTGACCACAAGATGGAGCAATCGTCCTTCTGATTTTCAATTCTACTATATTATAGTTACATAAAGGACAAAGTCACATCACAGAGCTGGACTGAACTGAGACAAGACTGACTTAGAGCATCTATCTATCTATCTATCTATCTATCTATCTATCTATCTATCTATCTATCTATCTATCTATCTATCTGTCTGTCTGTCTGTCTGTCTGTCTGTCTATCTATCTATCTATCTATCTATCTATCTATCTATCTATCTATCTATCTATCTATCTATCTATCTATCTATCTGTCTGTCTGTCTGTCTGTCTGTCTGTCTGTCTATCTATCTATCTATCTATCTATCTATCTATCTATCTATCTATCTATCTATCTATCTATCTATCTATCTATCTATCTATCTATCTATCTATCTATCTATCTATCTATCTATCTATCTATCTATCTATCTATCTATCTATCTATCTATCTATCTATCTATCGTTCTATCGTTCTATCGTTCTATCTATCTATCTATCTATCTATCGTTCTATCGTTCTATCGTTCTATCGTTCTATCTATCCTTCTATCAATATGTCTGTAATAATAATCATAGGCTTATTTGTATGCACAATTTATAAAAATGTTTTTTTTTTTACTAATTTTGATAATGATTCTGGCATTAAAGTAGCATGGAATGTAGAAGAGGTTATTTAAGGAATTTCTTAAGCTTGTAGCGTTCAGATTTATATTGTGTTTGGGCTTTAAAAAGGTGCTCTCTTTAATATTTCATTTATTACCTTAAACTGTTATTTCATTAGCTTTGTGTGCATACGGTTGTGTATGTGCTGTATTTGCAAGGCGTAGTTTCCTTTAACAAAGCAACATCTGTGGCAGGATTCAGGTCATGAATTGCTGACATGGTATTTACTGCCGTCTGTGTCGTGATATTTAATAACGTAAACATCGTGGACATGATGATCCACATATTCTGACATGCAATACTCTGTACAGACTATATAAATCTATATTTCATTTTTTGTGTGATCATAGTGCACAGGAAGGTTGTGGTTTAGGATGAGGTCTGAAGATTACTCTGTCTTGTGCGTTTGTGACATTAAACGTCATGAATGCCTCTGGATTTTTATGAGTGTGTCAGCATGCATTCATCCAGTCGTGCCCTTTAGACAGTGGGCTGCCGTAGCTTTCAGCGATGCAATCCAACCGGCACATTTGTGTGCGGATGAGGAGAGAGTGAGCGGAGGAGGAAATGTTGTCTAGGGTGATACCACGGGCATTACATGGATAATGTTACATGTGCATTAAATGTAGTTTTATTCTGCTTTGTAATAATAAGTGGAGAGTTATGCTGCTATCTGAACTTTTCCAGAGGATGTTTATGTGAGAAGGTTGAAGCCACAGGCTACTTTTGCTCTGTGTTTTAAGAGATGACAAGCTCTCCCTCTCTAATTAGTGGCGTTTGCGAAGGCAACCATCACTGTTGCATTGCTTTTGTGCCCACAGCAAAATAAATCATAGTTTACTTGACTTGTAAAAGTGAGTTTGCTGTCTGTATTCAATGTGTTGTAACAAAAAGATTCAAATTCTCAGTGGGTTGCATGCCAGAAACAAACACACAGTGTGAACGATATGTGTGATTCACAAACAGTGACTCTGTTGTGGCACGGTTAAAGAAATAATGTTTTACCTGAGTTGTGAATGTGAGTTTGCATTCTATTGAGTGTAATGCAATAAGTGCACTTCAAAATAATGCAAAAAATCATCTTTCTTCTCAGCAAAAAGAGAAGCGTCCCTTTTTCAGGATTCTGTGTTTTAAAATAATTTAGTAAAATCCAAATAAGCTTTACTGATCTTTATGGGAAAGGATTTTAACAAAATGAGTCATGCTTGCTCAATGAACCATAAACAATTATTGCACATGCAGCTCTTATGACAATTAAGGTCACAGTTACAGCAACGTAGGAGAGTAAAGAGACCTTTCTACTGACTCTGATTAACGTCCAGGGTTCCCGATTGCCTGCATGACCCTGCCATAGTCCTGATGCAGGGAGGCATGAGGGCTGCAAATGTGGCCAGAGCAATAAACGGCACTGTCCGTAATGTAAGAGGTCTAAGACAGTGCTACAGGGAGACGAGAAGGAGAGCTGATTGTCCTTGCAGTGGCAAACCTCGTGTAACTATGTGTCTGTCCAGAAGTGTCTGAGAGCTGTCTTGGGGAAATAGTGGGAAAACATCTCTTATTTGGAGCATCACACAAGAAACTCACTGTGACTTTGTTCAGGGACTCAAATTCTCAATAAATTCAAATAAAGTTCTAATAAAAAAAAAAGTCAAATACCTGTGAAAAAGTTTATGTCTCAGTGGTTTAACTTTTTATGCTAATAGAAATATTTAAACGGGAAATATTTAAAAGAATCTCTGGTAATAAAAGCAGTTGAGTTGACAGCATGACCAGTCTAATCCGATTCCCCAACAAATGTGACCCTGGACCACAAAACCTTAAGTGTCTTAAGTGTCAATTTTTTGAAATTGAGATTTGTACATAATCTGAAATCTGAATAAATAATCTTTCCATTGATGTATGGTTTGTTATGATAGAACAATATTTGGATACAACTATTTGAAAATCTGGAATCTGAGGGTGCCAAAAAATCTAAATATTGAGAAAATCTCCTTTTAAAGTTGTTGAAATGAAGTTCTTAGCAATGCATATTACTAATCAAAAATTAAGTTTTGATATATTTACGGTAGGAAATTTACAAAATATCTTCATGGAACATGATCTTTACTTAATATCCTAATGATTTTTGTCATAAAAGAAAAATCAATAATTTTGACCCATACAATGTATTGTTGGCTATTGCTACAAATATACCCCAGTGACTTAAGACTGGTTTTGTGGTCCAGGGTCACAAATGACTCTTGAAGGCCGGAAGCAGGGGCGTCATGCACTCATTATTTTTGCGGGGGCACGAGTGGGGGAGGGGTCATCATGTGACACACAGTAGCACTTATGTTTTATTTGATTTTTTTCCCTTTTTATTCGAAACACTCCCAAACGCATTAACTATATCTTGATTCTCACCTTTATAGATTGTTAGTTGATCTAGTGGGCGATGGTAACCTAATAATGTAATCTATTAACTATGCATAACAACCTGTCTGTTTACTTAAGTAACAGATATGGGTGTCATGCCATAACATAGTTTTAATAGCAATATATTTAGGTCCTGGGCCATTGAGTGACTTATAAACAAGTAAAAGTACTTTAAAATCAATCCTAAATGTAACTGGAAGCCAGTGTAAGGACCTGAGGACTGGTGTGATATGCTCAGATTTTCTGGTTCTAGTCAGAATCCTGGCAGCAGCGTTCTGGATGAGCTGCGGTTGTCTAATGGTCTTCTTGGGAAGGCCGGTGAGGAGACCATTACAGTAATCCACCCTGCTGGTGATAAAAGCATGAACAAGTTTCTCCAAGTCTTGACCGGAAACAAAACATCTAATTCTTGCAATGTTTTTGAGATGATAGTATGCTGATTTAGTTACTGCTTTGACATGACTACTGAAACTAAGGTCTGTCTCCAGAATCACCCCAAGATTTCTGACTTGATTTTTAGTTGTTTGACCCCTAGAGTCAAGGTATGCATTCACCTTGAGAACTTCATCTTTCTTTCCAAATGCAATGATTTCAGTTTTCTCCTTGTTTAACTGAAGAAAGTTCTGGCACATCCAACTGTTAATTTCATCAATGCATTGGCAGAGGGAGTCAATGGGGCTGTAGTCATTTGGAGATAAGGCTAGGTAAATCTGGGTATCATCAGCATAGCTGTGATAGGCAATTTGGTTCTTCCTCATTATCTGACTTAGTGGGAGCATATACAGGCTAAACAAGAGCGGTGCAAGAATTGAGCCTTGTGGGACTCCACATGTCATGGCCGTCCACTTAGACTTATGCTCTCCTATACTCACATAATAACCTCTCCCTTCTAAGTATGACCTGAACCATTTGAGTGCCATCCCAGAAAGCCCGACCCAGTTTTCCAGTCTCTCTAGAAGTATGTTATGATCGACAGTGTCAAACGCAGCACTAAGATCTAGTAGTACCAGCACTGGTATTTTGCCAGAATCAGAATTGAGGCGAATATCATTTATTATCTTAATGAGTGCTGTCTCTGTGCTGTGATGTGCTCGGAAACCAGATTGAAAATTGTCCAGGTATCCATTTGAGTTTAAGTAGTTGTTCAGCTGATTAAAAACTACCTTTTCAATAATCTTACCTATGAAAGGAAGATTTGATATGGGTCTATAGTTGCTCAACATGGTGTTGTCAAGATTGCGCTTTTTCAGAAAGGGCTTAACAACTGCAGTGTTAAGGGAGTTTGGAAAAGTCCCAGAAAGAAGTGAGGCGTTCACCACTTCTAAGAGATCAGCTTCTAAACAGTTAAGCACATTTTTGAAAAAGGATGTGGGAAGTGTGTCAAGATAGCAGGTTAAAGATTCAAGGTGCTGTACTATTTCTTCCAAAATTTTATCTTTTAAAAAATAGTTATTTTTGGGAAATCCTCCAAGTCTAAATATTGCTTTTTCAGCGGCAGTACGTGAGGAGATAAGCTCACATACAGTACCCGACTGAGAACATGCCCCTAAAGGGAATTTTCTCTAATGGTCTTTCAGTCTAGAGGATCTCAAATGACCAATGCTGTTATTGTTTCAGGTACCATAAAAGTCAAGCAATCTATCTGGAGTCCAAGGAGAACACCAAGATCAGCTGTGTCATCAGCTCTGTGGGGACCAATGAGGTTTGTGTCTGATTCTCTCCTCTGATTGGTGCTAAACAAATGACTGTGCTCTTCAAACTAATGGCCTGCTCCGAGGGGGAATAAACAGCAGGTTATTGAGATCAGCCCAAGTGCATCAGCTTTGGAAAATTCTCATTTAGTCACTCTCATTTATTGTCATCTGCATCCATATTAAATTGTACGAGGATGTCTTTCCAATAGCTTTTGTCTCATTTGCATGCTTTTAATGCCAGCATCAGTAGCACACTGCGTAGATCTGGACTTGTACTTGCTGAGCTAGTGGCTTTGGAGTACAAATCACAGTTTGGGATTCATTTGGATGCTGGAAGAAGGTGGTGCTGGATAAATATTGAAGTGCTTTGTCTTGGATTTTGACTCTTGCAGATCTGGGTGAGAAAGACAAGTGACAGTACGAAGATGAGGATTTATTTAGGGCAGCTGCAACGAGGGGCCTTCATCATTCGACGCCGATCAGCAGCGTAGACGTCCTGTGTGTGTGTGTTTGTGTGTGTGTGTTTTTTTTTTTTTTCTTTTAAACAAACATTTTAAAGCTTTTCCTGTTTTACCAAGTCAGCTACTACATGTTTAAGCATGATATTTCCTCCTGTCTCTCATCTTGTTTTTATATCACTCTCACATGTATGGTATAGATTTTACCAAAGTATATCATGAAATGTCTCACATTTATCTTTATTTTTTCCTTTTGTTACTGTTTGATTGCAAAGAGCTCTCTACGATGAAGTGAGTAGATGACAGTACCCTTTGGGATTGTATTCTATTACCAGTGAGGCATTTACAAATCTTATTTAGATGTGCTTTTTTTTTTTTTTCTTTTCTTTGATATGTAATGCCATAATCTATTCTCTCAATGCATTTGAAAGTGTACAGGATTTCAAATTACTTTGCTAGTTTTAATTTTGTATTCTGGTGAATATTAAATAAATTTGGCTCAAACAATACAAAACAACATTTATTTCTTCAGAATTGTTTTTTGGATCCCCATTAACAGTGCTTTTAATGCCCTTCTACTTGCATGTATAATGAGAAGCATTCATTTATATTTATGTTCCTGGCAGAAGCTTTTTTTTTTTTTCTATAAATATTGGCAGGTTGCTTAGAAGTTTGTAGTGCCTTGGTATACTAACTTTAGATCTCACGATTTTTATTATTTTTGGAATGCATGTTGTGTTTGTATTCTAACACTGATTAAAGCACTAGTTTACCAAAAAAAATTCATTCTGATTTAATTTTAATTTAATTACATTTTGGCCAGTTTCAAGTTAGAACACCTTAATGATGAATTTGTTTCTTATAAACACACAGCTTCACTTAGATATGAAGATTTCCAGGAAATGCATAAAAAAATTGGTAAATGAAAACTAGAAAACCTTTTTGTGAAATCACTGTTGTCCTTGTAATTTTCAGTCTGTTACCTTATTTTGGATGTCCTGTCATTTTCCTCTCACACTGATTTTTTTTTTCTCCCCATTTCCTCGATAAATAACAGGCCATTCTTTTATTGTCAAGTTCAAAACTCAATTCCTCCCCAAAACACTTTTTTTTTTAGATGAGTTTCTTGTTCATCTTTTCTGCCGACATGTCCATTTTAAAGTATTTTTCTTTTTCAGGAAATAGTCCTTGGTGTCAAATCAATTCATGATTTTTATAAAACATTTCATTACTTTCTGACAGAAATGTTCTCCCTTAACATCTTGATCCTTGTGGTTAAATTGTACTCGTTTAACAGCATTATCACCTTTGCTGTAACATGCAAATCAGCAGCGATATGTTTTATGTAGTAATTCTTGATCTAATTCATGACATACTATGAACTGAAATCCCATTCATTTTCTCTATAAGATTTTGAACCTTTACAGGCCTGTAAAGACAGACCTACTGTGAGGTACAATATTATTAAGCAATCTGCCTTATTTACTTATTTTTTTTAACTGTGAAATTTCTGGTGAATAGCTACATTACCCATGATTCTTCAAAGTAATCTCCACCAATCAGGAATACTTCTTTAATACTAGTTAAAAATTTATCTGCTCCCCCAAAGCAGTTGATAAATTTTATTTTTTATTTTTTTGGTGATTTTCAAATACTCTCTGCTTCAAATTAAAGTTGTGGTTCACCTTGCAGCTGGTTGGCTTGGTTCATGGCTTATAACTGTTGAACAAAGACATTTAAAAAAATCCCTATGGGAAAAATGAATGGAAAAAATACTTCTAGAATCAAGGCCACTGAAAAAAGTGTCCCGGCGTTGTTGCACTCTATTTTATAAATCTGTTACATTTAAGAATGAGTCACATAAATGCAGATGCAAGCACCTATGACACTCGGTCTGGTTAAACATACCTGACATTAAACAAGATAAGTTATTATTCAGGCAAGTCTGCGTGCTCTTAAAACACTCCAAGGTGTCTTCACTAAAGTGTGACACTGACAGCAAATGTATCAAATTTCATGTGAAATGTGAAACCCATGCATGTGAAAGTGCACTGTTAAACATATCACATGGATTGATTCTCATTTTTACCCTCATATGTTAAATTTTCATGAAAAAAAAAAAACTATCTAAATTCCTTTTTGAAGACCCGTTACCAATTATTGGATGACCTCTGTGAAAATGGGAATCCACGAGAACTCGTTTTGTCTTTTTTGCATTTAAATAGACAGTTCCTCCAGGGATCAGCATTAAATAAATCACCAGTCAAATCAATGATCCCTAATTACTGGAATCAATATTAGTAAGGGTCTGCAAGGATGCATTAGATGAAAATACACAGTAGTGAATGTTTGCAATGAATTCTCACCTTTTATTCCCTAGAAATTAGGGATGCACCGATACTGGTATCGGGCCCGATACTGAGCTCATGTACTCATACTCGTAAAAACACTCCGATACCCTGTGACCTCATCGACAGAACTTTCAGTGCACAGAGACTCCGGCAGCAGCGACAGAATGTCAGGCTCAGCGGTGTGGAAATATTTCAACATTAATGATGACAACTCATGCATGGCAGACTGCAAACTTTGCTCCGCAAAAATATCAAGAGGTGGTACAAAAAGCAGTACTTATAATACGAGTAATATGATAAAACATCTGAAACACAAAAGTGAGCACGGAGAATTTGCCGCTAGCAGTAACGTTAGCACTCAGCAACCAACCCTGCAGCCAACTTTTGCAAGACGAGAAAAATTACAAGAGATAACCCGAGAGCCAAACAAATAACAGAGGTGCTTACCCAATTCATTGTTCTTGACGATCAACCGCTGATAACTTGGGATTTCGTCGTTTTGTTAATGTTTTGGTGCCGAAGTATGAGATTCCTAGTCGCCGCCATGTCACGGATATTGTTTTGCCACAAATACACAACGCAGTGAAAAAGCATGTCTTGAGCATGTTGCATGACATAAAGGCAATCAGCTTTACCACTGACATTTGGAGTTGTAGTGTAAATCCATTGTCTCTCATCAGCTTAACGGCGCAATGGATAGATTTCACTCTACAGCAAATCATGCTTCATGCAAAGCAATTTCGAGGCTCACATACGGGTCTAGCGATAGCACGCATATTTGAGGAAATGCTGGCGACTTGGGCAATTCCCAAAAGTTCTGTCCATGTTGTTGTCTGTGACAATGCCAAGGGCATGGAGGAGGCCGGAGTTTCTAGTCTTCTATGTGTGGCACATACTCTGCAGCTGGCCGTCACAGAGGGTCTGCTGTCACAGCGCAGCGTTACGGAGGCTGTGGGAGTGGGACGCAAAATAGTCAGCCACTTTAAACACAGGCGATTGGACTATATGTGTCTGAAAACAAGCTCCCTGCCACTCTGACTTCAAACCAGTGGAATCTTCTGGAGAAGATGGTAAATGTATTGGCGCCCTTTGAAGAAATGACTCATGAAGTGAGTTCTTCAGATGCTTTAGCCTCAGATATAATTCCTGCTGTCGCTGTGCTACAGAGACTGTTGCTGAAACAAATGGATGAGGACCACGGAATCAAAACAATGAAGAGCACTTTGCTTGATGCTTTGCAGAGGCGCTTTTCCAACATGGAGCAAAACCCACTTTACTGCATTGCAAGTTTACTTGATACGAGGTAATTCATATTTTTGTGCTGGAAGGAAGAATTTGGGTAGGAAAAGGTGCAACAGCAACAGGGATGACCGCAAACTTGAGAATACTGTCAAGCAAAGCTGATTCAAACACTTGGGAGAGCTTCACAAGGAGTGGACTGAAGCTGGAGTCAGTGCATCAAGAGTCTCCACGCTCAGACGTCTTCAGGAAAAGGGCTACCAAGCCACTTCTGAACCAGAGACAACGTCAGAAGCATCTTACCTGGGCTGTGGAGAAAAAGAACTGGACTGTTGCTCAGTGGTCCAAAGTCCTCTTTTCAGATGAAAGTAAATTTTGCATTTCATTTGGAAATCAAGGTCCCAGAGTCTGGAGGAAGAGTGGAGAGACACAGAATCCATGTTGCTTGAAGTCCAGTGTGAAGTTTCCACAGTCAGGGATGATTTGGGCTGCATGTCATCTGCTGGTGTTGGTCCACTGTGTTTTCTGAAGTCCACAGTCAACGCAGCCATCTACCAGGAGATTTTACAGCACTTCATGCTTCCTTCTGCTGACAAGCTTTATGGAGATGCTGATTTCATTTTCCAGGACTTGGCACCTGCACACACTACCAAAGGTACCAAAAGCTGGTTCAATGACCATGGTGTTACTGTGCTTGATTGGCCAGCAAACTCACCTGACCTGAACCCCATATGAATCTAATTTATTGTCAAGAGGAAGATGAGAGACACCAGACCCAACAATGCAGATGACCTGAAGGCTGCTATCAAAGCAACCTGGGCTTCCATACCACCTCAGCAGTGCCACAAACTGATCACCTCCATGCCACGCCGCATTGATGCAGTAATTCATGCAAAAGGAGGCCCTGCCAAGTATTGAGTGCATAGAAATGAACATACTTTCCAGAAGCCTGACATTTCTGTTTAAAATATCCTTTTTTTATTGATCTTATGTAATATTCAAATTTTCTGAGACACTGAATTCTGGGTTTTCATTCTCTGTAGGCCATAATCATAAAAATGTCAAGAAATACAGATTTGAAATATTTCACTCTATGTGTAATGAATCTATATATGGGTTTCACTTTCTGAAATGAGTGACACAAAATATTGCCCTTTTTCACGATCTGAAGATCAAAATAACTTCAAAAAAAATCAGAAAAATCAAATAACTTTTTGTGAAACAGACAGGTTCTTCAGATGTTAAAGGTTCTTTATAGAACCATTTAGACAAAAAGATTCTTCTATGGCATCATGAAGCACCTTTATTTTTTAGAGTGTATATACAGATGCATTGTACGAACACACCTATTCTTTGTACAAATTGATCTGTCAGTGTTTTCTAATGCTCTTTGTTCCTCACAGCCCTCAGCTACTGTTACTCATAATGTAATTGAGTAGGACATGACCGCGTTCCTCCGTGCTAAAATCAATGGCATGATCAAGACAAAGGTTGATAGAGAGCCAGACAGTTTTGTTTACTTGTTTACTAAAAATCGTTACTTCCTCTGTGCTTACCAAGCAAGTTTGTGAGGAACGTCTAATAGAATAAAAGGTGACCTCTGTGTGTGCAAGGAATGGATTCTGAAAAACACTATGCATTTCATGTACAGAGTACAGCTTCCATTTACAATAGATTCTCAGACCATCTATTATTCTGTCAGTGTAGATGTGTCTGAAGTCACAGGTGCAAATGGAAGCATAACCCACAAGTGATCCACACCACTCCAGCCCATCAATTAACATCTTGTGAAGTGAAAAGCTGCTTTTTTGTGTTAGAAAAACCCATTTAGACACTTCAGAATAGGTTAAAATACAAGTCCTCTATCCATAATTTAGCTTTCTCCAGTGAAAATGTCGTCTCGTCTGAATCATGTGAGAAATATGCAAGATCAAGCACAGTTTATAAGTGAAAAGAGTCCAAAACACGTCTAAACAAATATAGTCATGTCTTTATCTTTAAGTGCTTTATTTGTTTTAATTTTGCTGAGACATCCAGACACACACACACACACACACACACACACACACACGCACACATACACACAACTAGATACAAATACAAATAATAAATAATGAAAATAGTGACTTTTATGGGTTTGCACACTTGGGTTTACTCTTTACAAGAGCCAGCTAACACTACAAGTTACAATACACATATTTACATCACATATTTTATGTCTCAAATTCTTCACTTTTAAATTCTTCATGTTTTAAACAACATGACTCAAAACATGTTGAATCATCAAGCTTTTTTTTGGCAGAATATTGGTTAAATGCTATAAACCTCTGCCCATGCAATGTTGCCAATTATACAAATGTAAAAGAAATGACGGGCAAACATCATGTTCACAAACAGGCTTTAAATGCATAGCATTTGCAAAAATAGAGTTTGTGATCCTGTGAATAGAGCTGCTCTGAAAATGATATATTGCTGTTTCTGTTTTATTTTGATTCATTGTGTGGCCCCATTTGTTTATTTTAATGATACATTTTATTTGATTAATTATTAGGTTTAATCAACTTGCAAAATAGTAGTCAGCATAGCTCATGTATACCATGCTATTTCTGTAGCTCGGAGCTCACACACACCTCAGGGTGTATATGATTGAAATAGTTTGTATTAGTCTTAACAACAGCTACCTTCAGGGACTCAAAAGAAAGCTTCAAGGACAATTCACCCTCTAATTACAGCCCTGAGATCCGAAATCCTCAAATGGACTAATATTGATCGAGTGGAAACACTGAGACAAGTGACAACTGATGTGGAATAAAATTATATTTTTGTTTGTTTGCTCTATTATGGTTGGTTATATAATTTAGTTGTTTTATAAATCAAAATACTTATTGAAAAAAAACATGTACAGGTCATGTTTTACCAATCAAGACAATTAAGCATATTTTTCTATAATTTGTGACATTATTCTCATGACAATTACAAGCACATTTTACATTACCATAATCACTGACAGGCTTACATTACCGTAATTGCACTTACATAAACCTCATTAGTCTTACAGTAATAAGAGTAATGAGATTTTGGAGGGAAACTGTGGATAATTGTCATGAAAAAAATGTCACAAAATGTAATTTCTAAACCACTACGATCACCATCTGCAATTATATAAAAATAATCTGCCATTGGTTAACCACAAGCAATGTATTGAGTGGTCACTGCACATATAAAATACACATTTGTCATATAAAAAATGACACATGAGAAAAATATTCATGAAAATGATCTCAAAAGGGTTTTGTTAAAATGATTTATATTTAAGATGTATATTCTGTAGCATCAGATTTGTTGAAAGTGCTGTAGGAAAACTGAGCTTCTCACTCCCTGGCTGAGTTTACCTTTATTTGCCCTTCTACATTCATCCTGCTATCTTCTTGTTAACGGAGGCCAAGTGTGAGAGCCGGGGAGAACAGACTGTCACGGGGCCGTCTCGTAAAAGTGACACATCCCTGATTCATATCTGTTCATGTCAGCTTCGAGAACATTCAGCAGAAAGAACTCTCAATGTTACCGTACGGGTGAATACAGAGACGTGTGCTGATCGCTTGAAGGCAAAGAGCAGAGATGAGAGAAAAAGAGAGAGAAGTGAAGACAGCAAGACAGAAAACGGTCTGCTAGGTCATGTGGTGACCTCACTGTGAGCAATGACTAAAGGCAGGAGACAGCTGGGAGTAAAAGAAATGATTTTGCACATACATCTGTGCAATCTGCTTCCATTTAAAGGGATGATTGATTTTACGATTTTAGTGATGTACAATAAATGAGAAATTAATAGCTATTGAGTAGCTCAAATTTAAACACATGGCAGTTATCTTCTCTATTTTTTTTGTTTTTTTTTCCCAGAAGAACCACTGCAACATCGAGGAACTCACAGTTGTGGCGATTCATTCCTGAAAGATTCAATGTTTTTAAAAATCGTCTGAATGATTCAATGATTCAGTTCCTGAACGAATCAGTGCTTTTGAATGAATCAGTTGAATAAATAATTCAGTGATTCACTCATAAAGACAGTCATTTGTCAACACTAACACAAATGTACTGATGTAATTGATTTTTTATGCTATATGTATTAGGGCAATTTAATGACACGGTAACACTTAGGGAACAATTCTTACTGTTATCTAGTTGCTTAGTCTGTTATTAACATACTGGTTGTTTATTAGTACTTATAAAGCATATATTCTGCATGACATCTCTAATCCTACCCAATACCTAAACTTAACAACTAACTATTAATAAGCAGCAAATTAGTAGTTTATTGAGGCAAAAGTTGTAGTTAATGGTAAGAATTGGACCTTAAAATAAAGTGTGACCTTTATACCATATTACTTTTAACTAACATGAAAATAAATTTTAACAAAATGTAAGCTTCAAATGCCCTTGGCCAACTGACAGATTTAACATTTTCCCCCTTAAAATTGTTATCATATTTTACACTGCAGGCATGTATATAAACTCAAATACAAAATGCATTCATGTCGATTAAAATAAATGAATTATATTTTTGTTCTGTGCAAATATATCCAGTCATTGCTGACAATTTACAATCTCTCAGATGAGGGGGGGGGGAAACCTCCTTATACATTTTTCTTCTTTTTTGCACATCTTTGACCTCACTATGTTGCCCTCAATCTGGATAGAAATGAAGTTTTCAACTTCTCAAGAAGCCCTCAGGCTTTGTGTGTTGCTGTGTCTGTTTTGCTCTCACCCGTTGTGGAAGATTACATTTTGACGTGTCTCTCTCTGTATTGAAGACGACCGACTATGTCTCAGTCAAATCTGAACCCTTATATATGGGTGCTTGAAGCAGCGACCGTACATTCTCAGATATCTCTGATACGTTTAGCAATGCAGTTACATTCAGACATTTATGACAGTCTGCTGATCCTATAAGTGATTTTACAGTTGAATGACAATAATATGCTAAATTCAAAACAGATATAAATGACACTGGTCATGTGTGGCTGAGCACATTTCAGATTTCACATCCATGTGACATTGTTGTTTACCAAGGAGAAAAGGCTAATTACCCTTCTGTTGAAATAAATGGAAATAGTAAATATATTATAAGCTATTGAATAACTGAATCTTAGCAGGCAAGTGGGCAGCAATTGGTAAGTCTTTCACGCAAAAACTGGATTCAATCAGATACAAAACCAGAGATTGTGGCTCGATTCACGAACAAATGACTCTATCCGCCGGTTCTTTTTTAATAAAGAAATACAAATAAATTATTACAAAAGATTCCCTGAACAAAAGACTCTTATGAGCTGGATATTTTTAGTGAATCAAAAAAAATACAGCATGACCAGTGTAGTCTGATTCCCGAGTTATTGATTCTTATGAGCCAGTTCTTTACAGCGAATCAGAAACATACATGGCAAGTGTAGTCTGATTCTCCAACGAATGCTTCTTATGAATCAGAAACACAGAATAACCAGTGTAGTTACCAGTTTGATCAGTCTGACAAACTCTTTCCTGAACTGAATCGCTCAGAGCAGTTATTGAATCATCACTTCTCTCTTACTGAACTGCGAGTTATTATTCTTTTTTGTTATTATATAATAAATTATTGAATATTCATATAGGCCTCAGGGTTATAATAATAGTAACTAAAACCATAAAAAACTTTTGTGACTTGATTTAATCCAGTTGCAACCCTTGTAATTTTTATTTAGTTTAAATTGATAATTGTAATGTAATATAATGTAATGTAAGGGAAACAGGTCAATTTAGCTCGAAGCGAATCATATATGATTTTATAGGGAATTTGAACAGACTGACTGTTTCACGGCTGATCACAAATCCAAAATATAGTGAAAACACTATTAAATAGCACAGTAACAAGAGCAGCAGTTTAAGACATTAACTTGTAAGCACAAGATACTTCTCTTTCCAATATGAATAAGACTTTATTTATAAATCTAAGACATGTAAACTAATCTAACACATGAACACAAGCATGCACACATTTGCAGAGAGAGAGAAACTGAGGAAAGGATGAGTTTAAGAGAATGTATATGTGAAATAACAAGTTTACAGCAATATGTGCTATTGCATAGACCTGAACAATCACAATCACTTAATTAAACCTCGCATTGAGTTTCTCAATGAGGCTCAAATTTGTATTAAATGCGCCAGCTCAGCACAAATCTGAAAGTTACTGGTTTGCATTGCCTTTGTGTAAAGGGATTCCCTTTTGTTGTTGTCTTTGCAGAAAGGGGGTTCCCGAGGTTGCTGATTGGCTGACAGTTCAGTGGTCCTTGGTAGTGAAGTCTTGGGAAGCCAATGGTTGGGTGTTGGCTGATGAATGGTTTCAGAGTCCGTTGCTAGTTGAAGTTTGAAGCGGGTGCAGTCGGAGCTTTGCAACTTTTGAATACGAAACTCAATGGAAAGAAAAGAAACTAAAGTAAAAGAATAAAATGATGTAATGCTACTAGGTGGTTTTTCTTCTCATTGTGGTAGCAGCTGGAGTGCAGGCTGAAGCACGCTGGAATGGCGCTCAAAGAACGCAGAAATTGATTACAAAAAGCATGGCTAAAAAGTTCGAAGAGAAGAGAAGATTTGATGGTGTTTTTAAACTCGGCTTTTGGACACGTCTTGGGTGTCTTGACCAATTAGATATGATCTTAGCTCATTTCTCCTCCCCATCCATAAAATCAGCATGTTATCTGGTCAGTCACATGTCCGAACTTTACACGCTCTTGCAAAGTATACTTTTGTATGTGATTTCTATAACCAGAATATGATACATTTGACAAATAATTAATTGAAAGAAACGTTTTGAGCAAGAAGATTCAAACACACACATGCTATATAGACATTTAAACGAACTAAAAACTAATAAAATGACAAACACACTCAAAAAATGTACTACAACTTTAACTAAAAGTAAAATAAAACAGAAAATATAAAAATAAAATGTCAGAATATTAATGTCTACACATATTCCACTAAATACAGCAGGGTGAACTGTAAACCATATAAACCTTATGTTGTTGTTTTTTTATGAATGTCTGTGTTAATCAATATCATGCCACACATGCCGTAGGCTCTGTAATATTTTTTTAAACTGAAGATGAATGTGTCACTGTAGTCTGAACATAAAACGCATGTCTTGACTTCAAACCGAAGCCCAGTGAAATAAGACTGTGCTTCCTTTCAGATTTATCCTCAGATGACCGTGATACACAGGGTCATACCACTCATCTCCCAGATGAATGCTAAGAGAAGACTTTTCCCCCAGAATTTTAGGGGTCAGAGTTGTGATGCAAATAATGGAATGTCTTATTGATTTAAGTCTGGCTTTTCAAGGTAGGTTGGCTTTGTTAGATTCAATAGCAGGAATTAATTCATCATACACTTAATGTGCAACATCAGAGCAGGCTACTTCTTTTTCTCAGGTGTGGAGGCTGTGCTTCAGGGTGCGTGCTCATGACTTTGAGCATGTCTGTTGTTTCCCAGCCCAGCTATCATTGTCGTGAGTGTGTGTCAGCAACCCTGCTGGAAATGGCTTTGTGTGTGTGTTATAAAAGAACTGCACTGAAGACACTCAGCCGATATTTGTTCACGTGTGAGTAATGCAAAATGCTGTTGCGTTTGTACATGCAGAGTATAATTAAGGTGTCAAAGGGTGAAGGACAGAGTCATAACAAGCCATGAAATAACAGTTCTCAGAATCAGTGGTGGAACCAATAGCACAGAATCGAACCTGACTTCAACAGCTCTTGCACACAAATTATTTTTTTAAGCTCTACATTGTGCTGATTGGTCCTTGGCACGTCATCTGTCAGTCAATTAACTCACAAACTCCCTCGAGCAGTGCAATTCTAAACCAAACCCAGACACATGGCTTTGATGTACAATTTGTTTATAAACACACACACAGGTTTCCAGGCTTTATGAAGACATTCCATAGGCAAAATATTTTTTATACTATACTATATACTAACTGTATTTTATATCCCCTAAACCTACAACGTACACAAAAAATACAGCTATTTTTGATTGTCAAAAAAAGTCTCTGCTAAGCCAAAATATACTGGTATTACTATCCTTATGGGACATTTGATGATATATTATTATTATTTAGTCATTTAGCAGACGCTTTTATCCAAAGCAACTTACAAATGAGGACTACAGAAGCAATCAATTGTAGCATTAAAAAACTAAAAACAGATCCAAAACTAAAAGCTAAAACTTTATAAATACTTCCTATACACATTTGAAAAATAAATAAATAAAATAAAAATGACAAATGCATACAACAAAATTTAAAAACTTAACATTTAAATGAAAAACAAACAAAAAAAATAAAGCTAAAAACAATTAAAAATATTAAACAACAAAAGGTATAAGTATATAATAATGATTCTAACATAACACTATAAGCCAAACACCAAACAAACAACAGCTATATATGTATATGTACAACCACACACACACACACATACATACATAAATATATATACATAAACATTTATAAATTCAATATATATATATATATATATATATATATATATATACAGTTGGGCAAAAAAGTATTTAGTCAGCCACCTATTGTGCAAGTTCTCCCACTTAAAAAGAGAGGCCTGTAATTTTCATCATAGGTACACTTCAACTATGAGAGACAGAATGGGGGGAAAGAATCCAGGAAATCACATTGTAGGATTTTTAATGAATGAATTGGTAAATTCCTCGGTAAAATAAGTATTTGGTCACCTACAAACAAGCAAGATTTCTGGCTGTCACAGACCTGTAACTTCTTCTTTAAGAGGCTCCTCTGTCCTCCACTCGTTACCTGTATTAATGGCACCTGTTTGAACTCGTTATCAGTATAAAAGACACCTGTCCACAACCTCAAACAGTCACACTCCAAACTCCACTATGGCCAAGACCAAAGAGCTGTCGAAAGACACCAGAAACACAATTGTAGACCTGCACCAGGCTGGGAAGACTGAATCTGCAATAGGCAAGCAGCTTGGTGTGAAGAAATCAACTGTGGGAGCAATTATTAGAAAATGGAAGACATACAAGACCACTGATAATCTCCCTCGATCTGGGGCTCCACGCAAGATCTCACCCCGTGGGGTCAAAATGATCACAAGACTCAAATCCTGCAGTGCCAGACGTGTCCCCCTGCTTAAGCCAGTACATGTCCGGCCCGTCTGAAGTTTGCTAGAGAGCATTTGGATGATCCAGAAGAGGATTGGGAGAATGTCATATGGTCAGATGAAACCAAAATAGAACTTTTTGGTAAAAACTCAACTCGTCGTG
Source organism: Barbus barbus (assembly GCF_936440315.1). NCBI lineage: Eukaryota > Metazoa > Chordata > Actinopteri > Cypriniformes > Cyprinidae > Barbus > Barbus barbus. The sequence continues at coordinate 40,090,087 of NC_136733.1, read as the reverse complement.
TTTGGAGGAGAAAGAATGCTGAGTTGCATCCAAATAACACCATACCTACTGTGAAGCATGGGGGTGGAAACATCATGCTTTGGGGCTGTCCGGTGGAGTCGCACCGTGGAGTCGATGGTCTTTACATTCTTCGGCCTTCACACGACAACTGCTGCGACCGCTGCCACAGTAAACTAAGCTTTTTAATACCTATCTTAACAAAATACTAATTGAATTTAGCTGAACACACTTTCCTTATTTTTCCACAACAAATGGCCAAGCAAGTGCAGACACTGACAAGATACGCGAGACAGAACGAGACCAAAAACTGTTTAAAAATAGTTTTATATATACCTGTATATATAGTGTGTGTGTGTGTGTGTGTGTGTGTGTGTGTGTGTGTGTGTGTATATATGTATATGGGTGTATGCAATAACACTATATATATATATGTACACTGTATGACTATTTTATATAAACTATATATAAATATAAACTATTCTAGTTCAGCTATTGCAGGTAAGTCAGTTCATTAGCTGCATGTACACCATTCAAACAAGATGGTTCTGCCACACAGAGCTGGTATGCACTTGATGAGCATGGACCATGGCTCTTTGCAGCAACAGCAGTAGATCTGCATTGTTAGGAGGTGTGTGTCTTGTGTTTGTGCAGCTTGTCTTCTGTGTTGGTGGGATGTATATCTGTGGATGCGCTTAGCAGTAAGTCTTTGTACATGTTCTGCAGTGCAGGCAGATGTAGTCTGTCAAGGGAGGCCTACTAACCTGTCATATTGTCTAATACTTTAAAATGTATTCATAGAGTTGTCACGAGCTATGGCTAGGCCACCCCGAGTGTGTGTGTGTGTGTGTGTGTGTGTGTACATACTGGTTTAAGTTACTTAAACAAGAGGACAATAAAAAAACCATGGAGCAGTACAAGTCAGAATCAAAACTTTTTTTTTTTAAATGCACTGGTTTATTACCACACATTTGTCTAAAATATAAACCATTACCTCTCCAACATAATCTATATATCATTACCATGATGTCAATTTATTCGTGATGTAAGATTTTGAGACACAGCTGACATTCAGTTTTGTAAAATAATATAAATGAGGATGAGGGAAAAAGGAAGAATAAAATAATTTTTAACTTAAAATTTTCCTGTAGACCTTTTCTTTTTCAGACCCACCAAAATGATGGTTCATAACTTGGTTGACAAACATTTCTTTGTCTCCTAAACCCATCAGTCTTTCGTATCTGAAAGTGCAGATTTGTCAGCTTCTGAAGATACCACAGCAAAAGCCAAGCAATGTTTTCTAACATATGCTGTGTGTCTCATGCAGGTGGAGACACAGGATTCAATTCCCTTTGTTATAATTCCACTCATTATCTACTTTCACAGAACATTCTGTTTTAAAGATTCAGCAATTATGTTTTTGTCAGGTCGAATCACCTTGGAAACAATGCTAGGTGAGGAATATTACTTTCAGATTGATTTTATTCAGCGGGGTGTATAGTGTAATGAAGAATGGCAAACAACTTAAGCCTGTGTAATAGTTCTTCTGAAGACAATGGGCTTGTGCTGATTTCTATTTATTTTTACATTTTAACATAATGCACCTATAGAATACAGATTATGGGCACAACTTCATTTGTATGAAGATGCTTTGCAACAAACTTCATTATAATTTCTGGCATCAAGTCCGATATTAATGACGTGGTCGAAATTCACTCCCAGATAAATGAAATCAGTATGTTCTGATGTGTCTGTTAAATGTTAAATCACTTATTGAGTTCCATCTGAATGACTCTAACTCATGTGAAACGAATTGTTGTGCCTGAAGCTTTAGGCCTGTAATTTGATGCAGACACTAATAGGAGGCTGGGGTTAATCTGCATAATTTTGCAATCAAATCATAAGATGAGTATGTGTGTGTGTGTGTGTGTAAGGGTGTAATGAGAGTTGAGACAATCAAGGCTTCTGTGTGACATTCGTTGTAAGGGATCCGCTGCATTTCAAGAGCTTCACAACAAGACAACAAAACCTGTTTGCTCCAAACTCCAATAGAAATGTTTCCATCTGAAATGAACAGTGGCAGTAAAACACCAACTTCAATTCATTTTCACACAAATTATGATTTCTCAGTAAACGTGCTCTGTACTGTAGCCCACCTGGCTTGTACGAGTCCCATAAGATAAAAGTCACAAAAGAGCTCAAAGATGAAGCTAAAATGGCATGGTAGCTTCAGCAAATGCGTTTCCATTTCAGTTTTACTATGTTATTTTCAAACTGTTCGTCACACAAATAGCACTCAAGTCTCTATTCAAAAATGATTCCAATAGAGCTTTGTCCTCCTATAGGAAGGAAAAAAACACAAATAAGATCTTTTTGTATATATCACAGCAATGAGATCAAACTGAGAGCAAACAGATCTTAGTTCAAGTCTGCCACCAATAGTCAGAGATTTCAGTATGAACAATTCTCCCGAGACCAAAGCTTCTGAGCATTATATAGCCCTAGCTATATGCTTACTGTATACCAACAAGTGTCTCATTTGTGCCTAATTTTATTTCTCCCAAGGACTTTTAAGAGAAAAATCTGAGATAAAGTTGAGTGATAAGTGAAAACTCAATTAAGTCTGCTGATCTTAGATCACTGTGTTTTTATGGCATAAATGGACAAGAAAAATTAACCAGTTTGAACATCATAACCATGCATCCACTCATAAAGTCATCTAGTCTCTTTCAATGGTAGCCAACCAAATGTCCAAAAAGAAAAGAAAGGACAAGGGCTAGATAGAATGAGAGCCATATATTGCAATATGACTGTGTCTACCTAAGGGCAAAAGAGAGAGGGAAACAGAAATACATTAGCTCTTGATGAGCATTGTTCTCATAATTAGAGGTCAAGGTTGATGATGCAATCATCTTTCCCTGTGGGAATGTTAGTCAGAGAATATGATATATAAATATATAATACGAAAAAATATTACTAGAGAGAGGAAGGATATTAGAGTTCAGTTACTGGCCATGAGTGATCATGACTTCCATTCTGCATGGTCTTAAAGGCATGCAAAGTGACTAAAATGATACAAATTTAGTTTTTGAGTTGCCGGAAATTGCACTGCTCAGTATAAGTGAAATCGTAAATGTGTGAAAAAGACTTCAACTTGACGTCAAAGGGTTCAATTTTCAGACCCTTACATCTCTGAAAGACTCCATGCAACTGTTGCTTCATTTTCAGATATTAAAACCTGCATGTATTCCCCTCACGAAAAATTATTCCAGCAGATGGTGCACATCTAATTACATTTTATGATTTATGTGATCATTTGCAAAGCATCCTGGGAGAGGACACAGGGAGTACTGAATCAATAATTCTCATTCTGGAGTGAGAAATTAACACAAGTACTGACTCTCTCTCACATCTCTTCTGAGATAAATCTGTGCCGCTCTCAAGACCAGGGGGAAATTTACCTCCTTTAATCATCATTTGTGCGCTTTCAGGAGTAGAACTGTAACAAATTAACCAATATTTATATAGGACAAAACAAAAGCTTTCTCATCTTGTTTCATCTGCAATCTGGCTTCATTTTGTCGACTTCATTTTAATTCTTGATCACGTCGTTTCCTGTTTTTCAGAAGCACTAATCAGGCACAAAACACTTCTGTTGGCGAATGAGACGGCTGTGAGCAAAATATCTAATAAACGGAAAGTACTAATGAAGTTGAGGATGTTTCAAATAAATATCAGAAGGTATTTCATTTCAACCGCAGAAAAATGTCAGTATTTTTTCAAGTTTAATGCTACCTGCACGTGCTATCGGAAATGTCCTATTTCCCATTTATGAAGTTGTGATTACGCGCTTGTCGTATTCAAGTACTTTAATGTCGGAAAGAATAAAATGTAGTATCCCATTGATTGACAATCATCTAAACCGCGCCATACATGCAGTTTGCTCACAATTCAAATATGCTTATTTCACCGTTTATAAAGCATACAATATGCTTCGATTGATATATAATAGCCTATAAGTACACTACTTAAGCGACAAGACAATGGGATGTAGTTATAGTGAGAACAGCATTGACAGCAGCAGTGGTTGTCCCCTCCACCATGTTTAAAGTTTATGACCCGCCCAACTCGGAAACTCGGGTATCAAAATTATTTCCTTGAGAGGCCGTTCACATCCAATTTCCGATTAGGAAACTCGTATTTACGATAATTCCCGATAGCATGAGAAGGCATCATAAGTCCACCTAAGGTAATCTATGGTGGATTCAGTGATATGATTGGCCAGGTCGTCTATCAATCAAGCTCTTTGTAAAGGGTCAATTCATATTTGCATGCTTTGGACAGTTATGGAAGTTAAGAATAATTTTACTCCAATGTGAAAACGATGAGACCAAACGTCTACATGACGACCCGACAACAGAATAAGTAAATAATGACAGCGGTTTCATTTATTTGTGTTCCTTTAACTTTATTTCTGTTGGCTCAGCGTTTTAACAGTAAACAAAACTAACAAATGCTTCAGTAAAAAACAGCAATCCATCAGCATTTTGTAACATTCTTCCCATAATAGCAATGACTCTAAAGAGAGATCAGGGTTTTGGGAGATGCTTTCATTTATCAAGATTAATGTAGAAAGCGTTTAGTTGTTGAGCGGGATTAAAGGGTTGACTCTGGAGAATAAGATTCACACACCGAGAGCATCCTGGGAGCAACAGAGTGTTGTGTCTTGTTTGATGTTCATTCGTGATGAAAGGCAGCGCATTAATTATGAGCATTTTGTTTTCGAATATGACTGCTATAGGGTCCAAAACGACTCTTAACGACATCAGCCACAGAGGGAACCTGAAGCTGCCTTTCTGTCTTTGCTCTCTAGTTTTATAACCGATGCGGTGGCTTTGAAGTCTAACAAGACTTTCATTAATCTCAATCCGTTGCGGTGCTTTTTGAATGCTTTATACTTATTTCTTAGAAATTCAAAATCAAAGAGAAAGTCTTTGAAGAGTACTAGCTTCAAACTTATCGATTTAAGGGACATACACCGTGAGGTCCAAATTTCTCAGACAAGAAATGACAAGATTTAATTCGGCATATTTCTTATTTAATACATTTTTACGTTATATTATCAGCATAGTAACATGAGGGATGTGTTTAATTAAAAAAGTAAAGTGAATTTGATAATTTAATTTTCAGCCTTTAGTTAGTTTTCCTTTGATGGCAGCCTGAACTGGGTCTTATGGACAAAACCGGATCATTATGTTTTCCAAAAATTGCTTATGTGATTAGTGACCTAATAGTGCATGCATTTATTTGTTTGTTTATTTAAATATTTATTTGATTATGGATATGTTTCAAAATTCTTAAACTTTGTCAATCTTTTGGGGGGGGGGGGGGGGGGGGGGGGGGGTCTATCTTCTGTTGTAGTGTGTCGGTAGGAAATATCAGTTTGCAAACATTCATTTAGCCATTAATTGTAATAATCAAGTGAGATTATTAATAAGAGATCAGTTTTGTCTGACAGCAGCCAGTGCTCCACACAGAGATCTGATCTGAGCATCATCAGTCTGTCTGGAATGACATGAAGAAACAGAACAAACTGACACTAAATACAGAAGAACTGTGGCAAATAAAATAGCAAAACATTTACTTTAAAGTGTGATGATTGAGTGTGATTATATGGCTTCAAAACACAACATTCTAGTATGCTTTAGCATTTAATATTTGCAATAATTTGGCATTTGATAATTAATGTGTGTTGCTAAATTCTCTCTGCATGAGTTAAGTATAGCCAACTTCAGCTCATTTTCATGACATAACATGTGTCAGGGATCAGTGGTTTCCTGCAGCACGATGACATTAGTTTGTAGGGGGTGTTGTTCCCTGCATCAGTTTCCATCTGGACTCTCTGTTAATGCAATGCGACAACTCAGTATGAATAATATTTCTTCAAAGAGAGTAAGAGATGCATTAGAAAAAATGGATGTGTTAAAAAATCAGGCCAGTATCTATGTAAACAGATGCACAAGTACAATAACTTTTTAACCCAGTTAAATTTTTTTGGCCTTGTTACTATTTTTGTAGACAGTGAAGGATAAGACAGGAGAAGAGAGGAGATATAGGCCTAGTGTGTCAGATGCTGAACTCAAACTCTTATCCCTCACATTGCCCCAACAGCTCTGTCAACCTTCTACTAGCAAATGAAAATCATCACAATTTATCTTAGACAGGATCCTGAAATGATGGTTGAGATTTTATTTTATTTTTTCTCTAAATGTCATGTATTTCTTAACTCATATCAGTATATGGATATAATCATTTACATTTATATATTTAGCAGATGCTTTTATCCAAAACATCTTACGATACAGGAGTGTAAGCAGTTCGTCACAGAGCCAACAGTATCACAGTATACAATGCCACATTTATTAGAAAGATTAGGAGACAAGCTTGAGAAAAGGAGAAATGCAGAGATGAGAAAGAAGAGTGTACTTGTCACGAATCCGGTTGTCCAAAAGACATTTACATTTACATTTAGTCATTTGGCAGACGCTTTTATCCAAAGCGAGTTTAGGATGAAGTCAAGTACTGCCGAAAGAGATGAGTTTTCAGTTGTTGCTTGAAGATTGCCAGGGATCCGGCGTTCCGGATAGGGGTGGGAAGATTATTCCACCAGCCAGGAATGGTGAACGAGAATGTTCTGGAGAGTGATTTTGAGCCTCTCACTAGCAGATCTCAAACTTCTGGAGGGGATGTAGGTTCGTAATAGTGAGTGGAAGTAGGAGGGTGCAGAGCCTGTGGTAGTTCTGTACGCAAGCATCAGTGACTTGAACTGGATGCGAGCTGCCACTGGTAGCCAGTGCAAGGAGATGAAGAGAGGTGTAACATGCGCTCTTTTGGGCGACCCTTGACCCTTGACAAAAGACCCTTGTCTCACCGTTTCGGACTCTGTGTATACCTCATTTGGATTATTGCTCAGGTTATCGGACTACCCCTCTTCTCAAGCCCTCTGGATGTTGTTCACCGATCGAGGACCCACGCATGCCCTAGGATTACTCTTGTGTCTTGCCCGTGCCATACCTGTTTGCTGGTGTTTTGACCCTGTCTGTTATTTGACTGTAAATAAAAGCTTGCAAATGGATCTCACGTCTTGTTCATCCCGTCATTTTATGGTTGTGGCATGGTTAAGTGCTGGCAGAAAAGGTGTGCTTTCTTTTTGAAAGTTGTGATGGTTTCAGCAGTTCGGGAGGCAACACATTCTCACTCCCAACTCGTCATGTATTGACGCTTGCTCAGGACCCTGTGGCATCATTTTTTGACTCACAGTTTTAGTGTCCTTTCTCAACGTGCAGGTCCTCCATTGCTTTAAATAAGAAACCTTTGGCATCAATATGCAGACACGATAGGCATTGTTAATTTTATCGTCGTGATTAAATTATATATTGGGTAATAATTTTGCCATTATTGTGTATATGATGGGGTGTGATTTTTCAATGTAAACCGTCACAACTATTTTTTTTTACATAACACTATTTACACATTCATGAGCATGTAACCCAACCAACCTCAATAAAACACAGGATACAAGCAGATACAAGTAGTCACAATTGTTTATTAAAAATATTATAAAATATTAAAATATTAATATTCCAAGTCTTCCGAGGCAAAACGATTGATTTGTGAGAGCAATAGACGTGATCACAATCTCTTGCGTGTCTCATGACCATTAGCATGATGTAGTGATTACATCATGCTAATGTTCAGGAGTATCTTTTTGATTGAGATGCGAGCGCGTTAAGGGAAAGGGATCATTTTCAGTGATTAAAACTTGATTTACTCTGTTCTTTGCATAAAGATATTAGAAGACTTGGAATGCAACACTATTTGTTTTATATTGTTTTTTTCTTTATGGTCAGTTTTTGCAGTAAATACCTGTGAGTGTACTTTTATTTGCCTGTTACATGTTTTATATTCACAAGTGGGTGGTGTTTTTTTTTTTTTTTTTACAAATGCATCCAAATCATTAAATTACGGCAAACAACTGAAAGCAATTGAGTACTCTGCACATCGAAAAGTGACACTAAAGAGGTACCTTTGAGCATCAAAAAGCGACGCCAAGGAGTCCTGACCAAGCGTCAATATGTGACGAGTTTGGAGTGAGAATGTGTTGCTGGTGGAGGTTGGCTGCTCATTTCACCAGAGAGGAACGGAGAGGGTGAAGGTTTTGGAAAGTGACTTTGTGCCTGCTTAAGGCACCGATCGCTCAGTGGTTACAATTTTTCCTTGGCTGTGCTTCAGCACATTAGCACTGTTACAAACAGGGTTTACACTGGGCCTAGAAATCAAATAACGTTTTTTTTTTCTTGACATGGTGGGTTTACGTGTAATGTTCACAACATTATGCACTGCTTCCCTGTAGTCCATCCCAAACTCATTGTAAAAATGGTCACAACACTTTAGCAAAATATTGCATTGATTCTTGAACACTTCATGACACGTTCAAATTAAATGTCCAGTGAGTGGCACTAAAAAGCAGTTTTCCAGTTTTATATGAAGATGATGAACATGAATCTGGAAACGTTATATATAATTGTTTTTGTATAGCAGTAGTTCAGAAAAGAAATACCTCGTGAGTGGTGCATTTAACATACCACCTACAATGAACCCACCTACCCTAAACCTAACCGTTAGTGTTACCCAAAGCAAATGTGAGATTAAACGGATTTGCTGAATAAACCATGCCATTTTACCTTTGCTTATAAAAGTCTTTGAGCTCTTTTATTGTTACTCATGATTTAGCGGACCCCGTACCCAAATGCTCCACATTGCAATTGCAGTGCATTGCTGTACCAGGTGTGCTACCGAGCAAGTTTACTATGTCAGAAAAGCCATACACATGGAGCTGGTTATGTGATGCAAATATCAAGATGTATTATTTTACAAATCACGAAGAATCAAGAACCTAAATGTGATTCTAAGTGTTAAATAAGCCAAAAATAAACATTGTTCTTTACTAATGACTACCTACCATGCCAAGAAAAGCCTTTGATTTCCAGAAGCTCAAAATGACAATAATTGTGAACTTGATCCTGTTTTGACCTGCCTAAACCCTCATCCGTGTGCCTCCCTGGCATAATAGATTAAACAATTAAAAGCATACTCCACACACAAACATGTTCGCACACACAAACACACACACACACACAATGCAGCTGAGTGATGTGGCAGTGTTAGCATGTCCCTATCAGCTCCAGCACAGATGTGTGAATCCACTGCCAGCCTTGGCATTCCAACCGAAGCCACTTGTGAACACCAAAACACGTCTGTTGTCCAAATATGGAAATGTTGAATTGTGTGTTTTGTCAAGGACAAAGGGCAAGTCGACAGAAACCCAACAATGAACACAAATCAACAGATACTCACATGCACAGACAGGAGGTGAACTTAGCTTATGTCGGTTGCCTGTAATATGTTTGTTTTGTTCAGTCGTGATATAAGTAAGCTCTAATATGTTTTAGTCACAAAAGAGAACTACTTCGGCATGCCTGGCACATTAGGGGGTAAAATGTCACGCTTTCCGGGTGAGAGGGTGGAGAGGGAAGATTCAGGTTTCTTTCCAGCATTGATCCCTCCTGCATTTGAAAGATCATATTTTCTACCTTTTTCTCAGTGTGTCTGTCATCCTGTCTCATGCACACACATACTCATGGCGTTCAAAATAAATTGTCCCACAATATTTTAAATGATGTCTTACAATGGATCATTTTTTTGATCTGTATTGAACTATTTAGTTTTTATAAACTTTAAAATATAATATAATTAATATATTATTATATAAAAATATATATTAATATTATTATTATTATTATTGCAGTAGTAGGAAGAGTATTATTAATAATATTTTTCGTATTGTAATTCAAGTATCAAAATATGTTTTAATAAACAGCAACAATTAAATTTAAATATTTTTATTTAAGGTATTAAAGTTATACATAATATATTATAGGCCTACTATAAATCTGAAAAATATATTATTTAAATTATAACAATATTCATTTTATTATTTATTATTCTTATTATTTATGTTGTTTAATTTAAACCTTTCACATAATACAAATTATATAATATATATATATATATATAATGTATATACTATACTATAACCTTTTCCCCTGCTTGATCTGGAGCATGTTATTATATTTTGGTGAAAAAATTAGATTTTTTTTGGAATAATGTATATTTGTGCCCAATAAATTGGGTCAATTTACACTGCATGTTGATTTTAACCACACAGTTTACAATGTTTGTCATATTTATATAACAACTTGAGGTCACATTTTTTCAAACATCTGTCAATTAACATGTGTCAATACAGCTTGAGAGACAGACATTGAGCAATCAAATTTCAATTACATGCCCCTTTTATTTGTGCCAACATATTACGCAACATATTTAGAATATGAACGGCCAGTGATTCTACATCTGTTCTAGTTTATAGATGCTGCTCATCCACCATGTCTTTTCAAGCATCTTACTCATGTTGTAATGGTTTCTGTGCCCAGTGCTGGAAAGCTCTGCCAGTCCATCATGTCAGAGAGGAGATCTGTGGGTTGCCAGATCCTTGTGTTTACTCTTTCAGTGTGTGACAGCACTCAGGCTGGCTCACAGCTGGACCGTGGATGCCAGACAGATGGAGATCATACATGGCAACCAGAGTGAAGCTCAGAGACTGTGCACCGCTGCCTCATGACCACAGCTGAGGGAGAAGGAAACAAGAGACTGAAAGACAGACTGGCAAACAAAGAGAGAAAGGGATATAGAAATAAAGGGTGTAAAAACACAGAAAAGGGAAAGAGATTCTGGACTAAAATAGGTGTTCTTCTTTTGGAAACTTTTGTATTTTGTACTTGTAATTATGTCTTTTATCTGAAAGAGAATTCAAATGATATACACTGGAGGTCAAAAATGTGAAATAATTAAGATTTTTTTTATGTGTTTTTTTTTTTGGGGGGGGGTGACCATGCTTACCAAGACTGCTTTTATTTTATCAAAAATAAAGTAAAATTGTGAAATATTATTACCCCCCACCTCTTGTCACAAGTTCAATAGTGAAAATGTTCAGTAGCTTTTTTAGTGAAGATTTGTCTCTATACCAAAATTGTCTTTCAGACATAACTATGCCCAAAATATTCACTGTAAGGCAAGGCAAGGCAAGGCAAGTTTATTTATATAGCACATTTCATACACAGCGGTAATTCAAAGTGCTTTACATAAAAGAAAGTGAAATAGACATTAAAATCAATAAAAACATGGAAATAAAAATAATAAAAACAAGGAATTTTAAAATGATATAGAAAATGATTTAAAATAAATTTAAAGAAAATGATTATACATAAAATGTATTGCAGTCAGTTCGGACATATAGCACAGTGCTCATTCAACAAATGCAGTTAAACAGATGAGTTTTGAGTCTTGATTTAAATGTGGCTAATGTTTTAGCATGTAGTAAAATATGCCAACTAATCCCGGTATCCCTTAAATCTTGTACATTATAATTGTTAATATCCCATTTGAGGTTTAATTCCTCTGTCTAAATTGTCTAAATTGTAGACCAGTGTCTTCCTTCTGCAGATTCACACATATCAAGCCCAGATGACAGCAGCGAGGGCTGCCTGTGGCATCAGGATGAGATATTTGGCATTTCGAATCCTAAGCTGTCATAAATCAGTTTGTCTCACATGCCAAAAGATAAAAATAAAAATAAAAAATAAAAACCTAAAATAACACTCATCACCTCACCTGCCACCTCACAGACCTTCATATGGCCGTAACTCATTTTAGAAACTGCAGATATTCGAAATGATATTCAGAATAAAATATTCCATAAACTAAAATGTTCCATTGCTCTCAGAGACCCTAGATATAAGATATAAATGCAATTAATTTATATATATATATATAGCCTTCAGTGCATCATTGACTCTTTGTATTGCATTGCTTGATTCAGTATCTTGGCTACTGCAGTATTCTTTATATTGAATGCTGGTCAAATTATTTTCTTTGGTTTCCACCTGTGTTCATTTCAAGAGTCCTGTGCATAGTAATGCGTCCTGGTCATTCAGAGAAGGAGCCACTTTAACATTTCAAGAGGACAGCCGCAGTGAACATAGACTCAAGAGAACCCAAGAAAAGAAACGAGAGTGAAAGAGGAAGAATAGAGTGCACACATGTCCCAGAAAAGAAAGAGACAGAGAGAAAGAAAAGCCAGGGAATGAGAGGAATAAATTGGTCATCTGAGGAAAGAGAAAAATAATGAGACGACGTGAGAAGGAGAGAGATTTTATTAGCTTATCTACTCTCTGTGTGTGACAACACTTGCAGAAGCCAGACTAATTCAAATGGCTTCATTTGAGAGCAGAGCAAACTGCTTGGTACCGTACAGAGAGGGACACACTCGATCCAGCATTCATTCTCACATTCATCAACCGTCTCCATTCTCTGCTTTTCATTTAGAGCAAACAGATGTAGAGGAATCAATACAGCGCTGCTCTGCAGTGGTGTACAGTGGCGGAGAGTGGACGGAGGAGCCGCTCCAAATGCAGTCGCTGGTGAAGAACACAACGAGTCGAGCAAGACACACACACACACACACACACACACACACACAAACACACACACACACACACACACACACACACCTATATCTAGAGTCAGAGCCGATGGCCCCAAAATCAAAGAGGAATGTGATACAACATCATGAGAAAACGAGTTCCTGGTTATGATGCCTTATTCCATTCAGTGAATTCAATAGTGAGTTAATGAATGTAGGGGCTTAAATCTGTCTGTCTGTCTGTCCGTCGTTCTGTATATCATTCATTCTATGTTCTGTAATCGAAGAGTTCAGATGCAAAGGCTTCTGAGTTTTCAAAGTTTGAAATTTTCATCTAAAATGAGCATTTTTAACAGGCTCCTATGTCTAGGTTCAGTCATTTTGCTCTAATGACAATGTATAAGTTCTTTTGCAATTAAAGTGAAAAAATCTAAACATAAATATAGGAGTCTGATAAAACACTCATTTTAAAAGAACATTTCAATCAGCACTTAGAGGCTTTTGCATCTGAACTCTTTAATTCTATCTGTTTCTTTAATTCTATCTGTTTAATTCTATGTCTATTTATCATGCTGTCTGTCTGTCTTTCATTCGCTCTGTTTATCATTCAGTCTGTCTGTCTGTCTGTAGGCTATATCTGACTGTCATTCTGTCTATCTATATATGGTGCTATCTATCATTCTGTCTATCTATCGTTCGTATCATTTGTTCTGTTATTGATCTATGTAATAATCTGTCATTTTGTCTATCTATATATCCTTCTTTCTCTCTATCATTCTTTCTGTCATACGTTCTATCACCCATTCTATCATTTGTTTTCATTTGATTCTGTTGTTTGTTTTTGGTTCTGTTTATCTATATATCATTCTGTCTCTCATTCCTTCTGTTGATAGATCTATCTATCTATCTGTAGAAATGTGTTTTTTCAAAGCTGTTTTTAGCTCGAAACCGAATCTTGCAATGTAATTAATTTAGTCAAAGCCTGTAGACAGCCCTTATCTATTTAGCTAGTGAGCTCGCTCTTGGTTCGTATGTGAATCAGTGTTTTCATTCATGTACATGTGTTTCATGTTGCCTCATAATTTATTAAAATATGCATGGGATTGAAACACTTGTACGACAGGTATCCTTGAAGCATAGTTACTGGAAACGAACCATTTCAAACCATATAAGCGTTAATGGCACGACAGCTGGATCTTTTCAGTATTCCTCTGCGCTTTAGATGTAATTGAAAGTAGATGAAGCATTGTTTTAAATGGGTAGTTCTGAGGCTCTCTGGGTAATTTCCCCCATTAATGAATCTGCAGATTATTTTCGTGGCAAATGAACCGAGAACAGCACAAATGTATTTATACATGGCTCACTAATGAATCTGTTTAAGTTATAATTTCAACTGAATGAAACCAGTATGGGGTTTCACCTCCTGCTTCCATTTTACACTTGTATGACAAAAAATTATATAAAAGGGCATAATGGCACTTTATCTTGCTAGCACGTGACTACTTACTGATCACCTTATGTTCATAACGTGCTTCTTAAATAGAGCCACTATATCATTCTTGAAAATATAGTTTTTTTTTGCAAATTAAAAAAGTACTGTTACTTTAAACATTCTTCAGTGTGTTGGTTTTTGAGTTTGTTACAGTTTTTCCAATTGCTAACACACAATTCAAACTAGTCTGGTTTTATCAAAATATTTAACACAATTCACAAACTGCAAAATACCTCATATATCCTGCAAAATGAAGCACTGCAACCGAAACTACACATAGCATTATCAAAATCAAACTTTTGCATGAAATGGCACACACTTCATTCATGTTACCAGATTTTTGCCTAACCAACTACACACTGTTGGGCATAATGAAAAGCACCCCCATCTTTAGTATGCTTTGCCATAATACTAAAATATGTATCAGATTGTTCACATGCACAGAAATATTTGCAGATACACACACACATGCTGTTGCAACATTTTTTTAATTTTATTTTTCACTACAGTAAACAAGTCAGTGCAACATATGCACAGCAGATATATTTACATGGGACTGAACAAAAATATTCTTACAAAAAACAGTAAACTGAAAAAGAAAATTTCAGTAATATATTACAGTAAAAAAAAGAGGCAAGAAAAATAATTAGGCAGCATCTTGCCGCACAGCCGGGTCTGGCCACAACGCCTCGTCAACATCACAGGCAATATCTTCCCTTGCCAGACATCGAGGGAAGAAGCGCCCTGAGTGCCTTATCCATCCCTGAATTGCACCCACATCAATCTCCTCACATGCCTCTTCCACGGCCTGCACAAGAGGCATGCGCACAAAGGGCTGCCGGTCGTATACCTTCCACCACCATGCCGAAAATAACTCTTCTGTGGGGTTCAGAAATGGTGAGTATGGTGGGAGGTATTGCACGAGAAATGTTGGGTGGTCAGCAAACCAGTTTTGGACTGGGGCTGCACGATGAAAGCTCACATTGTCCCATACTACAACGTACCGGTTTCTTTGATGGCCTGCATCACGCTCTGGTGGTATGAGAATGTTGTGAAGTCTGTCCAGAAATGTGAGAATATGGGCTGTGTTGTATGGTCCAAGGTTGGCATGACGGTGGAGGACACCATGCATACTGGAGATGGCAGCGCACATTGTGATGTTCCCACCACGTTGGCCAGGAACATCTATAATGGCTCTGTGGCCAATGACGTTTCTCCCCCTTCTTCTGGTCTTTGCTAGGTTGAACCCAGCCTCATCTATAAAGATGAACTCAAGTGGGATTGCATGAGCATCCATTTCCAGTACTCCCTGAAAACAAAGAACAAAAATCAGTCAATATGGTGTTATCCAGTACACTGGGAAACAATGTTGCGTGTGGTGTACTGCAGTCAATATAGTATTTACATCCACATATGCTCGTCTGAACTCTTTGTTTCTTTGAGAGTTTCTCTCAAACGGCACCTTATAAAGTTGTTTCATTCTGATTTGGTTTCGCTTGAGAATGCGAGCCAATGTGGACAGACTGACTCGTTAAATGTTGTTGAATAAGGTGTTGTCTTGGATGATGTGGCTTTGAATTTCTCTTAATCTGATTTCATTATTTTCCAAAACCAAATTTACAATGCCAGCTTCCTGTACCCCGGTGAACATTTGGCCCCTTCCTCCACCATGGTGTCGTCTCTCAGTCCTTTAGAAAAAATAAAAATAAAAATATATATAGGGCTTGGACAATGCAGCCTAAATATTTTCCCCCACAGTAGAGTACATTGTACAGGAAACTTGTACAGTTCATGAACGGCTGATGTCATACACTAGACATGATCTACTAAGGTTGCTCTGATTTCATTTGAAAGTGTTTGTCTTCTTTGGCCATGAACTCCTCTACCTGCTCTACCCCTACCTCTCACTCTTCCTCCCCCTCTTATTCTCAACCTCCCTCTTCCTCTTCCTCTTCTGCAATGTCTTCCATTGTTCTCACAAAATGGTCCTCACCTGTGGTCTTTTCATAGTGCTTACATCCTGATTGAAGTGTTAACAATTAACCATTGAGGTGTTTGGCCAGGTGGCACATGTAATTGGCCAATTAGCTCATGTAGTGTTATTTTGAATGGCAGTGTTTTGAAATGGCAAACATGTGACTTTATTTCAGATTGTTGTGTGTTATGCAGAGAACCGTGTTCAGTGTGTTTAAAAAGTGCCATTTTGAAATGCAAAATGTGTGTAAAGCAGAAAATGTGTTTAGACTTTTGGAGACAGTTTTGCTCTCTGTGTGTCAGTTTAAATAATTGTGCTGTGCGTGTCATTTTAGTGTGTTAGCAATTGGAAAAAACTGTAAATGAAATATTATGCAATATATATGATATATTATATCAAATGGACTATATATTTCTTTATGGGTTAAAAACGTATAAAGGTAGCACTTTATTTTAAGGTGTCCTTGTTACACGTTACATGTGCTTACTATTATAATAACACTTAATTATGCATAATTACATGCAAGTAACAAAAATCCTAACCCTTACCATATAGTAAATACATGAAGTTACTTAATATTACTCGGTACTTAAATGTATAATTACACTGTAACAAGGACACCTTAAAATAAAGTGTAACCCTTATAAATAATAATAAAATAAAATTAATGAATAAAATCAGTGTAATCTCAACCTTTTGAGAGGGTAAAGTGGATTGCCGTTTAAGTTGACAGGTTTCCTCTGGATGGGAAGCGTGATATCAGGTTGAATTTTTAGTAAGGTCACACAACGGGCAAATCTGCATGAGAAAATGTCATCTTTGACAGACAGCTGTCACAGCAAGACACCAGCCCACAACGGTGCAGTACTTTTACAGCTAACGACACGCGCACGCACACACACCACCGTAATCCATAGCTCCCCAACCTCTTCCCTTCAAGGGTCACCTGGGTCAGGATGAGTGACAGCTCGCCGGATCACAAGGGCCTACAGTGGAGAGAGTGAATTTAGAGGAAAGATCATCTCCTCCCTCGGGGAGGTCAAGGCCTCACTCTGAGAGACGACTGATAAGAACACAGAGTGACGAGGGACATATGTCTGAGACAGATAAAAAAAAACAAAAAAAAAACAAGAGCATCAGAGAGGAACGCTGGAGGAACTTTAGCACAAAGCAGCGCTGTCCCAGCAGACTGAAGGTTACATGCAACACCTAGCATAGAGGGTGTGTGTGTCACTAAAACCCCATCAACTGGAGAGCTGGATTTGTCTTTGGTTTTCACACCCTGCCCGGTTTCTCCTACGGTCTTGTGCCTGGGTCATTGTTTTTCTAAATGTTTGACTTTCTGCTGATCTTGTTTGATATATGTGACCCTGGACCACAAAACCAGTCTTAAGTCGCTGGGGTATATTTGTAGCAATAGCCAACAATACATTGTATGGGTCAAAATTATAGATTTTTCTTTTATGCCAAAAATCATTAGGATATTAAGTAAAGATCATGTTCCATGAAGATATTTTGTAAATTTCCTACCATAATAATATCAAAACTTATTTTTTGATTAGTAATATGCATTGCTAAGAACTTCATTTGAACAACTTTAAAGGAGATTTTCTCAATATTTAGATTTTTTTGCACCCTCTGATTCCAGATTTTCAAAAAGTTGTATCTCAGCCAAATATTGTCCTATCATAACAAACCATACATCAATGGAAAGATGATTTATTCAGCTTTCAGAAAATGTATAAATCTCAATTTCGAAAAATTTACCCTTATGACTGGTTTTGTGGTCCAAGGTCACATATGTGACCTGCTCCATCATTTTGTGTTGTTTTCACTCAGAAACACATTTGGAGTTTTATGTGATCAATTTTGTTTACAAAAAAAGTCTCAACTTTCTGCTTATTATTATTATACTTTGTTGACAAGGTGTAATTATTTAAATGGGCACTGTGATTTCTAATGATTTTACTATTTTTGACAGATTTATTATTTAACTATTTATATTATTATATTAACGATGGAATTAATAACAGATGAAATAAAAAAAAATACAATGCATGCATAATGTGATAATGTTAATGGTATGAATGTACAGTAAATATTTATAATGTTTTTGGAAATGTGAAATTACTCAATATGCATCCTGCTATATTGATGATATAATACAATATTTAATGTAAAAACTAAAAATGTGCACAGAAATGTGAGAATGTAATATTTCAATGTGAAGTAATAAATGTAATGGAACAGAATTGTAGTCTTTTTGATGTTTTGATATGAAACAAATATTTTAATTGTTATTTTACTTTTTTTTTTTTCAGGAGCAAAAGCTGCCGGAATAATTAAGTTTTTTAACTACGAAAAATTACCGTATTTTTACGAGTTGAGTTTTGTCCGTTATTTTATGGTATTTTTCCGGTGTGGTGGATTTTTATTAGTCAAAATATGAATTAATCAAGTATAATTCAAGTGAATTTAACCATTTATGTATTAAGCTATATTTCCATTATAATCATATGCCTGTGTGTCGAAGGCCTGCATAGATGGAATGTGCTGACTCTCATGATAGGGAACATATGTAAAAATACAAAGGGGGCCTCTTTCCTTACGATAAACACGACTAGGAGCCCCTTCTCTCTAGGAAAAGAACATATGTATAAGGAATATAGCCAAAAAAGGTAAAGTGCATATGCATGAAATGTACTGAACACGCCTAGAGGAAAAACTATTTAAAGAGAACACAGAGAACATTCGAGAGGACTTTTCTGCAGAAGACTTCTCGGCTTTATTCTCTTTTTAATAAAGTCTATTTTCTAGCATCAAAACTCCAAGGCTTTGAGAGTGATTCTTGATAGAAAAGGCGGAAGCCACCACACCGGCTCCCCAGCTGCTGGAATATTACCTTTTCTAAAGGTACTTTACACGCTTTGGACACTGAATGGCTTTCCTCTGATTAAAAGTAACTGAGGCAGCTACAGAAACTACATTAAAGAATATCAAAGTGACTTTTAATGTTTACATTTCATAATAAAATTTACGGTTTGAAAGCCAAGTTTGTTTATAACAAACTGCAAAATAGTCAAAATTATATATATATATATATATATATTAGCTATATGGTCCAGCTAACTAACAAGTTTTGGACATTGAATGACTTTGCTTTGATAAAAGTAACTGAGGCAGACTATATCAAAGACCTTCAAAATGACATTTAATGTTTAAATTTCATAATAAAATTGTCATAAGAGTTTGTTTACAACTTAAACTGCAAAAATAGCCAAAATGAATTTTTCTTTGCTTATTATAGTGTTTCTTCAGAAATGACACATTTTGAAGGAGCATGTCTCCTACTTTTTTTTTTTTACACTTTGAAGACATTAGCCATTGAGGTTTAACTGAATGAAGGTTTTTGATTAACGACATGCTGAATTTGATCTTTGAAGTGAGCAAAGGAGTTTGTCAGAGCAGACTTTTAAATAATTGTAATTATCCACAGCTAAAATACAGATAGAGTGTAACACTATACTCAAGTTATTTAATCACTATGACTTTCTGGGACGTGAAACAGAAAACTTGCGGGCATGGAGGGTATATGTGGGGATATGCGGTTGTATTTCATACTTTCCAAAGCAACCACCCAGTAAGCAATTTCTCACAGATTTCCCATCAACACAACCAGCAAACCAGCGTTTGCTGTAAAGTGGATTCATTGTTTCCTGCAACAGTCCTCAATGCACACCGATTCATTTGAAAGCTACGCCGTAATCAGGGGTGATAAAGCGTAACAAACCGATGGAATCGAAAGGCGACGCTTTGGCCTCTGATGTTATGACGGCAGCAATCATGATCTATAAGAATCAGAAAGCCAGAAACACATTTCTGCCATAACTCCAGAGCAGACTCCGATAAACTCAAATACCAAAACCATTAACAAGACTGAGCGCTGCTGTCTGCTTGAGAGGAAATATGACTGGGGAGGAAAATAAATCGCTTTGTTTGTTCATGCCACGCTGATACAAAAGTGGCTTTGCGTATCAAGGGAAGCGGCACAGAGGAAGAGTGCTGGTGGGTTTATGCAGTGTTTGTGATGACTTGGTTTTCATTTCAGTCATAAAAGTGACTGAATGAAACATTACTGAATGGTTTCTCTCCCAGGTGCAGTCTTATGCATATCAAATGGTAAAGAGCAATTCATAGCTGTACTGTAGTTGGATAACATTTTATTCACACCCAGATGGCAAAAAATAAAGAACCCAAATGTATTTACTAAGTGATTTATTTTGCTGCAATCAGACCACTTATTCTTATCTGATAAATTAAACAGTGGGTTCCAAACGTCTAAGAGCATACTGAAAATCTGTGATTTTGTTAAGATTTTGAATGGCCTACATCAATTTATCATGAAATGATGAAAGAAATATTGAATATTCTGCTCACTAATCAAAGATACTCTACGGTCAAAAGTTTCAAATAGTTAAGATTGTTTCAATGCTGATTTGCTGTACGGGTATTATCAGGTATTACTGGCACTCAATTCTTTGTAATGGTTCTTATTATCAATGTCGAAAACTGTTTTTGCTGCTTAATTTTTATTTTAGTTTTATGGAAATTTGATCATTTATTTTTCACGATTTTTTAAACAGAAAGTTCAATGAACAGCATTTATTAGAAATATAAATCAGTTGTCACTTTTGATAAATTGTATGCATTTTTGCTTTTTTTAATATAAACTTTTAAATGGTAGTGTATCATGGTTTCCACAAAAATACTAAGCAGCAAAAACTGTTTTAACATTTATGATAAAAATAAATATTTCTTGAGCGGCAAATCATATTATTAAAATTATTTCTGTAAAATCATGTGACACTGAAGACTGGAGTAAAAACTTTGAAAATTCTAATGATATTTTATCTAAATAGAAAGCAGTTTTAAATAGGATTTCACAATATTACTTTGTATAACTAGTTATACAACTAGTAATATAACTGGTTCTTACTGTAGTTTTTGTAAAAATAAAACAGCTTTGACCATAAAACACTTCTTTCAGAAACATCTCAATTATTATTATTTTTTTCATAATCATGATCTTACATCTATACAGCTACTTATTTTAATTTTCTCTTTTCTATTTATTTCTCAAATTGATTTAATGCAAAAATATTTAATTATTATATGAGACCACACAATATATAGATGGGAATGATGTGACAAAAATTTATACTTCAAAATTGGTCACATTATTCCCTCAGAATTACCTACTTCAATCCTGCATGTAAACCACACTGAGATTATGGGTTGCCTGTTAACTGTCCGAATGGTGTTTTTTTATCAGCAGCAGTCCTGGTTGAGTTGTTGTCTCCTGGAGGATTATACAGGAATATAATTTCATTCTGCAGTATTGATTGATTTTTATCTTTGTGTCCTTCTCCAGAATGTCCTCTAGAGAAAAGAGGAGCGTTGTGGTCTTATTCCTTCAGGAAACCATAAAACTTAATTCATCATAAATCATCCTGTAAATCAAATTATAGGTTCTTTCTGTAAAGAAATAATTGTTTCATGATCTTCTAATTTTTCATATCTAGAATAAAATTGCTCTATTGTAAAAGCAGACATTTGGGTGGAACACATTGTTTTGGGTTACCACGCCTACAATAAATGTATAATATATTAATAAAAGATAGAAGCATTTAATTAAGTTTCTGCACAGATACACCAAGACTTTTCGCTTCATATGACCTAACCAGTTTCCACTGTGCGAAGATGCTCACAATGACAGAACTGTTAATTAAGATGCACAGATAAGTATGCTGCCCTCACTGTGAAGTTCCAGCACATTGAATTTATGTTTTAATTTGTTTTCCACAGGTCTTTGCGCATATATTCAGCTTATTTATTCATGCTTTGAAGCGCCAGCTGTTTTATTGCATTAACAAATATAAAGCAAATGCCTAGTTGAGGTGTGTTTTGCACTCATTATTGCCCTCATCAGTAATATCAAAACAAGCAGTTACAAACCCAGCTTTTACAAACCCATAATCTCAGTGTGGTTTACATGCCGGATTTACGTAGGTAATTCTGAGGGAATAATGTGACCAATTTTGAAGTATACATTTTTGTTATATATTATTTTATTATCTGTGTCTTGTTGCTGTCTCTCTGTTGCACTGTGGAGCTTCTGTCACTACAACAAATTCCTTGTATGTGTAAATATACTTGGCCAATAAAGCTCATTCTGATTCTGATACCTTTTCCGTTAACTGGCAACCCATAATGTGACAGATTAATTAAATAAAAAATTCACCCAAAAATAAAAATTCTGTATTTACCTTATATTGCTTTCCGATTAATTTGAAAATCATTGAGAATCAGGCCATCCAAGATGTATATGAGCTTACTTCGTCATCGCACTTCTGTCACCTGCTCACAATTGGATCCTCTGCAGTGAATGGGTGCCGTCAGAATGAGAGTCTAAACAGCTGATAATCAAGTAATCCACACCACTCCAGTCCATCAAATAACCTCTTGTGAAGCAAAAAACTTTGTGTTTGTAAGAAGCAAATTCTTGCCGCATCCATTCACCGCAGAGGATCCATTGGTGAGAAAGTGATGTAATGCTAAATTTCCCCAAACACTTCTCATGAGGAAACCTCATCTACACCATGATGGCCTGAGTAGATTTAACTCGTGATGATTCATCCTGATGGATATGGAATCACTCGAATCGTTCGATTTGTGAACTGAAGCAAGTGGTTCATCCAGAAGAGCCAGCCAAAAGAATTATTTTTATTTATTTATTTATTTATTTTTACCCCACTGACTCGGTTCTTGGTAAACTTGGTGACTTAAGAGATCTCTCACTGCAACATTAGGGTGAATAAATATTAATACAATTTTGGGGTCAACTGTTCTTTTAAATGAAATGATTGCACAAGCAAAACATCAAACTATTTTTCAAACTCAAATTAATTTTTAATTCCCTAGCACATTTAGATGGCAAAAACAAAGGCTTTTGTCTGGCTCCTTTATTCTGACTTAAGATTGTGCTTTCCTCTTGTGGTTTTTGTATTGAAGGAAAATAAAAAGCCATTTCTGTCTCTCTTTGAAATGATGAAGAGGGGGATAGAAAACACAATGAGTTCTCTGTTTCCGTTTGCTTTTCAATAGGGCAAAATTGGCAGAGTGAAAAAAAAAAACCCCACAGATCGTTTGCTTTATTTCTGTTGCTTTGAGTCACGTTTTCTCCAAGACAAACAGAAATGCTGTTTCCTTTGTGTAACAAGCACAAGTGGGGTAGGTTTATCCCCTGGAGATGGCCAAAGTTGTGTACTTGTCACTGAGGCAGCAGGAAGACTGATGGGAAAAGAGTGAAAGAAAGAGAAAGTTGGACTAGGATGAAATGAGAGAGAGAGACAGAACATAACAGTCAATATTTATTGAGTGAACTGTGCTCGCACCCTAGCAGTCCTGTGTCAGATCTGCTGCTTTAATTGGGCAAGGATGGTCACTTACCTGGGTAAGACACATCTCCTCTAGTTGATAGATATTCACTTTAATGTAAGCAGCCGAGTCTCTGTCAGAGTCGTGCTGCCTTTGTGTATGGAAAAATAACAAGTCTCCCGTCCCAGCCCTCGAAATCAATTGCACTTTAATTCAATGAAGCTGGTGTGAATCTAGGGAAGGCTGGGGAGTATTTGCTGTTTGTTTGTGAAGGGTTTTGTAGAGCAGGAGGGATAAATGTCATGTTGTACTGCTTTGAGTGATACTCTCGCTGAACTAGAGCATGCTTGATGCTTTATTGTGCTGTTAACATCCCACCAGCTCTAGTGCTCATGTTCCATCTATCTATCTATCTATCTATCTATCTATCTATCTATCTATCTATCTATCTATCTATCTATCTATCTATCTATCTGTCTGTCTGTCTGTCTGTCTGTCTGTCTGTCTGTCTGTCTGTCTGTCTGTCTGTCTGTCTGTCTGTCTGTCTGTCTGTCTATCTATCTATCTATCTATCTATCTATCTATCTATCTATCTATCTATCTACCTACCTATCATCTATCTATCTATCTGTCTATCTATCTATCTATCTATCTATCTATCTATCTATCTGTCTATCTGTCTATCTGTCTATCTATCTGTCTGTCTGTCTGTCTGTCTGTCTGTCTGTCTGTCTGTCTGTCTATCTATCTATCTATCTATCTATCTATCTATCTATCTA
>NC_136733.1:39920803-40060803 GCF_936440315.1 Barbus barbus | reverse complement strand
GAAAACAACTAGAACACTGTTGTCTTGGATGGAAGAGCACTGAGACAGGCCATATGACGGCCTGCTAAATTTATATTAAAAGTCTGGAGAAAAAGTATCGAGTATATTATGAGAAATGTTCGATAATCTTTTCAAATGTTTCAGTCATCTTTCATTAAAATGTGGTATTTTGTTGTGCCCACAATCATATTTGTGTGTCCTTCTGTGTGAGTGTAAAGGTTTGGTGAGAGCCATGTGAAGCCCTGGGCAGCTTTGTTTCAGTATTAGATACAGTATCAACACAAATTCTGACTCAACTTTATTATTATTTTTTTATTTGCTCCACTGTTAACTTGAATCCTCATGTGGACAGAGAGTGACACCAGTGTTATTTTAGTATTATTTAGGCTATATAATGTTATAAAATGTATTAATAATTGGAATTACCTTTTATTTTTATATTTTGGTTTTCTTTTTCATGTTTTATTATTGGTTTTTTTTATGAATGTGGCTTTA
Organism: Barbus barbus; assembly: GCF_936440315.1. Lineage (NCBI taxonomy): Eukaryota > Metazoa > Chordata > Actinopteri > Cypriniformes > Cyprinidae > Barbus > Barbus barbus. The sequence continues at coordinate 40,060,308 of NC_136733.1, read as the reverse complement.
ATTTATTTTTATTTCAGCTTGTTTTAGCAAATTTAGTGCTTAAACGTATTTCAATTAGTTGCCACTTTTAAAAATTGTAAAAAAGATATCGGGCACTGGTGTAATATAAATCATTGACTTTTTATCCCAAAATATGCTAATATGGTTTTTAAATGACTATCAGTGGAGCCAGATGGTTTAGTTACAGGACCGTGCTAACCAGCCAAACCTTGACCACTTGTATGGACAGCTAACAACAATTACCTTCTCTTGCTCTTGAGTACATCATGTAAGACTTTGTTTTTGTCTTTAAGGAGTTAATATTATTTTGTTCTGGCATTTTTTGCTGCTGTCATTGTTCTCAAATTTTGTGTTCCCACCTCCACTCAAACATTTTTAGTTTGCTTTATTGCTGCACAATACCCCTGTTTTCTGCTCTTTCTTGTCGCGAGAGAGGTTGACAGACCTAACATTAGTGATTGACAGCAACAGTACAACCTACACTTATGTTGCATTGTTGCATTTATGTCCATTGATGTTCTATTCATATAGCACATATCAACCAAACTCACTTCTAAAATTCAGCTATGACTCTGTGTTTTGAAGTGCAAAGAATACGAATCATGGAATGGATGTGAATAATAGCTGTATACTCAATGTTGTCTAAAGTAAACTACTGCTGGAAAAGTTAGGAATTCCTCCAGTTGTAAAGCATAAATTAAATAAAAAATAAAAATGTGAAGATGCTCTGCAGTCTGATGTGAAATTATGCCAAAAAAAAAAAAGATGAGAAACACTGCATTATACTGCTATAATGCTTTGTTTATTAAATGGAAGTAATGGTAAATGAATTGTGTGTGGGCAGAACACGTGTCCATTTATAGAACACTGTAGCGGTGAGTCATGACATCATGGTTTGTGTGTAGAAATATGACATAGAGATAAAACACATAGCTGTGGCTGCTGGAATTTGTTTGAAAATATGTTGCTTTCAGAAAATTGTACTCCGTTAAAACAATTATATTTTTGAATGGCCTTCAATGGAGAAAGCCAGATCTTTTTTTTGCAGACATCTTCCAGACATGCTACCCAGCCAAACCATGACCTCTAATGAGCGCTCTGCTCTTTTTAATGAAAGCATGCACTAATGTCTGCAGCCTGTAACAGTTTTCAGTGTTTTTGAAAAAAGCCTCTTATGTTCACCAAGGCTGCATTTATTTGATGAAAATAAATAAAATCAGTAATATTGTGAAATAATGCCACCATTCAGAATAACGTTTTACGCATTTTAAAATGTTAATTATTCCTGTGATGGCACATCTGAATTTTCAGCGTCATTACTCCAGTCTTCAGCGCCACACGATCCTTTGGATCAATAAACTTTTCCTTTTATAATCAGTGTTAATATGTGACACATTTATTTTCATTATTCTTTTATGAATTGAAAGTTCAAAAGATGAGCATTTATTTGAAATAAATTTGTCTTTTAACAGTGTGAGCATCTTTATTGCCACTTTTGATAAATTTAATGCATCCTTGATGAATAAAAAATGCATTTATATTTATGAAGTACATCTAAACACCATACTGATGTAAAACATTTGAATGAAAGTGTATAAACACAAAAATGATTTAAAAGTACCATATAAGTAGCACAAAAGTTAAAATTCCCTGAGATTTTAGATTTGATTTAATTTAAAGGATCAGTGGAGAAACCTAAAGTTAAGTGTCTTTCTCAGTGGTACGTTTGTGAAAGATCCCAGATTACCTCTACCTTTCATTTACCAGCTATCTTTACCCACTAGGTTACATTGGCTTTCAACACCAAAAAGAAACCAACACAATCAGAACCACATGCTACTTGTACATTTGTACATATTGCTATTCTGACCTCTGTCAAGTTTTATTTTGCTCTGGAAAGACCCCAAACTGAGCTGGGCACGAAATGTACAACAACTATTTAGTATTTATATTATTTACTAACTATTTATATAGTGTAACAAGCACTATTTTGGCTGGTGTTGTATTACTTTCCAAACAATTTCAAGAAAGGGTCTATTATTTTTGTCCGTTTTGTCCCATGTCACAATGCAGTTAAAAAGGATCTGTGCTGCTGTCCAAACACCTCTGTTTCAGGGAAAACATTTTGGATATAGATGGAAAACAACTAGAACACTGTTGTCTTGGATGGAAGAGCACTGAGACAGGCCATATGACGGCCTGCTAAATTTATATTAAAAGTCTGGAGAAAAAGTATCGAGTATATTATGAGAAATGTTCGATAATCTTTTCAAATGTTTCAGTCATCTTTCATTAAAATGTGGTATTTTGTTGTGCCCACAATCATATTTGTGTGTCCTTCTGTGTGAGTGTAAAGGTTTGGTGAGAGCCATGTGAAGCCCTGGGCAGCTTTGTTTCAGTATTAGATACAGTATCAACACAAATTCTGACTCAACTTTATTATTATTTTTTTATTTGTTCCACTGTTAACTTGAATCCTCATGTGGACAGAGAGTGACACCAGTGTTATTTTAGTATTATTTAGGCTATATAATGTTATAAAACGTATTAATAATTGGAATTACCTTTTATTTTAAAATTTTGGTTTTCTTTTTCATGTTTTATTATTAGTTTTTTTTATGAATGTGGCTTTAATTTATTTTTATTTCAGCTTGTTTTAGCAAATTTAGTGCTTAAATGTATTTCAAATAGTTGCCACTTTTAAAAATTGTAAAAAAGATATCGGGCACTGGTGTAATATAAATCATTGACTTTTTATCCCAAAATATGCTAATATGGTTTTTAAATGACTGTCAGTGGAGCCAGATGGTTTAGTTACAGGACCGTGCTAACCAGCCAAACCTTGACCACTTGTATGGACAGCTAACAACAATTACCTTCTCTTGCTCCTGAGTACATCATGTAAGACTTTGTTTTTGTCTTTAAGGAGTTAATATTATTTTGTTCTGGCATTTTTTGCTGCTGTCATTGTTCTCAAATTTTGTGTTCCCACCTCTACTCAAACATTTTCAGTTTGCTTTATTGCTGCACAATACCCCTGTTTTCTGCTCTTTCTTGTCGCGAGAGAGGTTGACAGACCTAACATTAGTGATTGACAGCAACAGTACAACCTGCACTTATGTTGCATTGTTGCATTTATGTCCATTGATGTTCTATTCATATAGCACATATCAACCAAACTCACTTCTAAAATTCAGCTATGACTCTGTTTATGATTTATGTTTTCTTCAGTTATACAATGAAGTTGTCACTCTTTCATTGTGATACTGCATATGATCATTAGCATATTTGGTACTCTTAACTGCTGCTGTGTGAACGAAGCCAAATAGTGGCCTGGACAGAATCAATGTTTATTCTGTTTACAAATGCATATTGTTGTTTGATAGATATCGTTTGTGTCAAGAGAGATTTTTTGTAACTACTGCACAAACAGCTCTTCTCTATTGCAAACCAGGTCCATGGATGTGAAGTCAGTTTTAGTTTTATAGTATTTTTTGCAATGTACATCATTTAAAAAAAAAAAAAAAAAAATATATATATATATATATATATATATATATATATATATATATATATTACTGTAAAAACTAAGTGTAATTTTAACTGTAAAATTTTGTAATAACTGTAACTTTGTAAAAAACTGTTAATAGGTTAACAATAAGTTCCCATACTATATATAGGGAAAACTGTAAAAGATCCAACCAGACCTTTCACGTAATTTTACAGTAAAACGATGTTAATTGTACAATTTTTAGAAGTAAAAAAGAACAAATCAATGTATAATTTAGAGTCAAAAACTGTTAACTGATATTCCCAGAATTCCCTGCGTGACACTCCACATTTGAAAGTATTTTGTTTAAATAATCATATTTTTTAAATAGTTTTTGTTGTGCATTTGGACTTTATGTTACATAATCTGTTGTTTAATGAAAGTTTATTGCATTATTTAAGCATCATGTGTGTTACCATGATGGTGTTTTGTGTTTGCATGAATGACTCTGTGCACCTTCTATATATTAGTATATACTTCTGCTTGTGGCGAAGCCACGTGTGATGAGCTTTGATTCTTCATGTGGCTTTCTGCATTATTATAGTGGTTGTCAGTATGTTAAAGGTACAAAACAGATTTTAATAGCAGTGTGCATTGTTGAATTTACTGGTTTGCATTCAAATTTTCTTGTTTGTAAATTACAGTTTTATACTGTAAAATTACAGTTTTTTGGCCATAAATGTGTTTACAGTTTTTCATTATTTTTTACAAAATTATTCTGGCAACCACAGTTGATTTATTTTATTTTTTTACAGTATATTTACAAGGAAAAAAATCCTGCAATATCACTAATGTCCTAATTTGAATGGTTGTATTTAGGGGTGTATTCACCGAAGACAAAAATAACGAAATGTCAATAACATCCATTCCATTGGTATTGATGAAGTTCACATAGATCGAGTGTCCTTGTTGGCTGGTAAAGACTGTAATTTGCAATAATCTGTTGCCATTTTGGCGTAGAAGATTTCCACTGTTACGCTACACATTGAGTTTTATATAAAACAATCTGTCCTCTGTGTTAGGACCAAATAATGCTGTTAATTGTCAATTCTAGCAACAATATGATAGTTTTCCATTTGTCTGTCACTTGGCACAGCGACTTGCCAAAATGGCTTAGCCACTGCAGTAATTCTGTGATCTATGCATAATACATAAATGCATCTTGCAGCCTGTAGATAGAGAAAACTGTGATGGAAAGAGGTGCCACACCGTCCAATAAACAGCAAACCGGTTAATGCATAAATAAACAGATGGAAGCAACAGTGTTTAGTCACAGAAATTTGCTGAACTCAACCTAATTTGGGTTGAAACCTCAACCTGGAAGAAACAAACAAGACTAATATGCAAGCAATACCACACATTACTATAAGCATAGCGGCAGCCACAATGATGACTTTAAGCACTCTCGTCGGCAAGGGAGTGACTAAGAGACAGAACAACAGCCCAAAATAGCACCCTAACCCTGCCATGGAGGAGAAGCTGTCTCTTTAGTTAGCATTTACTGCTTCCATTAACCTAACTAGGAATGGCGACTATCATTATCGATAAACATTATGCCCTGGCCTTAGGCTATGTCTCATCAGCTCTGTTTCGAAAGGTCTCCTTGTTCTAGCCTGAGGTGAGAGAAGAATGACAGCGAGTTAATGCGAGGGGATGGATGTGTCCCTCGTACCCTTGCCATGTTTGACTGCGCTCTTAGATGCCATGGCAGAGCTAATGGTAGCGGAACTACTTCATCTACTCATCAAGGACCTTTCTAAACTTATACATGTATGCAGAACTTCAACAATACTAAGAGGTTGTGGCAGTAATTACATTCTAAAGGAAATAACCAGCACCGAGCTAGGTTTTGTTGTGCCTGTGACAAAAATATGGAGCGGTTGACTGCTAAGCTAAAGCTTGTAATTTCAGGTCTCAGATGGCGTCATCCATGCGCTAAAACCATTTGTGCCCTTGAACAAGGCACTTAACCTCCAGTTTTTTTTCCTAGAGGCTTGTCCCTGTAGTGAAAATGTACTGTAAGATGTTTCGAATGAGAATGCGTCTGCTAAAGGGCGAACAATGTAATGTGACAGTGTAAGGAATAGTTCACCAAAACATGAAAATTTACTCACCCTCAGGCTATCCGAGATGTAGATGAGTTTATTTCCTCATCAACTTTGGAGAAATATTGCATTCCATCACTTGCTCAGCAATGGATCCTCTGCAGTGAATGGGTGCCGTCAGAATGAGAGTCCAAACAGCTGATAAAAACAGTCCATTAATTAACAGAAGAAACTACTTTTTCACAGGTGAAAGCATTATTGGATTGAAAGCGTCTTGATGGATTTGTTTCTTACAAACTCGCAGGTTTTTCCCTTCAAAAAACCTTAATTCTGACGGCACCCATTCACTGCAGAGGATTCATTGGGGAGCAAGTGATGCACATTTCACCAAATCTGGTGAAGAAACAAACTCATCTACATATTATTTTGGTGAACTTTTCCTTTAAAATGAATCGGCTGTTATTAAAATGCAAAGTGAAAACTGCAGAGCATTATTTAACTTGAAGTTAACCTTTAAAAACTGAACTGCAGGGTTCATTAAACGCTAGTTTGTGAATCAGCCGCAGCCTGAGTGGAAAGACATGACTTGATCATCAACAAAAAAATGACTGGCATTTATATTTCCTAACAAAAACCTAATGATCCTTATCAGAACTTTTTCTTTTTTGCCTCCCCAGAACTTTATAGTTATCATCATAAGCTCTATAGCGTACAATCCATTAGGAAAACTACTATCTAACATCACATTCAGCACTTAGCTAATTGAATCTTTCACTTTTCTACAGACACAGGCTATACGAATACCAACTGTTTGTAATTGGATAAATGCAAAAATGGCAATAAATGCTGTTTCTAATGGCAAAACCTAGATGTCTGCAAATATGGCCAGAAGCTGACACTGCCTGCTTGTGCTGAACCATACTGGGTAAGTTTTGCTTCGTTGCCTCCTCTTATGATTTGATAACTTGTTTTGGGCTATAATGCTGGCTGTGCACATAGTGAGAGAACTGTGACCCTCTATAGAACTGGTCAATTGGGTAAAAGAACTGCTGCAACAAGCATTTATGCAAGCTAGGCCACGGTTTATGAAGTAACAGTTGATTCTTGCATGTAGGGAGAAGAAATTATCTATATTATCAGCGAATTAGCTGAGAATTTGGTGTTAATTGAATCAAAAGAAAATTTACAGTAGATGAGCAATCAGTGTCATATTGAGTACTGTATCAACAAGTGCAATCTTCATATGTAAACATAGGGTATAAATGGTGCATATATAATGGTGTCTTAAAGTCTGAGACATTTGGATAATATATCAGCATATAGTGAACATATTAGCCTGACAGTCTGAGTGGAAAGCTGAACTGAAACTATTTATATAGTATTTATGCACTATTATTATTGTTTTTTTTTTTAAAGAAATTAATACTTTTATTGAGAAGGATGTATTAAATTGATTGCAAGTGACAGTACAGATTTCAAATAAACACTGTTTTTTTTTTACTTTCTGTTCATAAAAGTGTGTCATGATTTCCAAAACAATATTAAGCAGCACTGTTTTCAACTGTAATATTAAGAAATATTTCATGACCAACAAAGCAGCATGTTAAAAAGATTTCTGAAGGATTTTGTGACACTGACTGCAAAGCTGAATTTTCAGCATTACTCCAGTCTTCAAAGGAATAAATGAAATTTTAAAGTGTAACAATATTTCATAATATTGCAGGTTTTGTGTACTTTGATCAAATAAATACAGCATGCAGCCTTGGTGAACATACAGTATGAGACTTTCAAAAGCAAAAGTATCTGACCCCAAACTTCTGAATGAGATATAATTTAATATCTTTCCTTTTGCTTTATTGAAAGCATGCATTTAAGATTATGTAGAATGTTGATCCATGTTATCAGCTTAATATGCAAATATTCAGTATCTGCAATGAAATGTCACAAACTTGCTTATTTGAGTAGAGAAAGTATTTACTTCAGGATATGAAATATATCCTATTCATTTTATATCATAAATTTAATTTAATTTAAATATTTTAAAATGCTAAAAATTCTATTTACTTCCAGACGTAAAAAAAAAGTGATCCCATAACTCCACTGTGTGTACTTCCAGAATAATGCTCTTCCAGAATAATGGTCTACCAGAATAATGCTCTTCCAGAATAATGCTCTACCAGAATAATGCTCTTCCAGAATAATGCTCTACCAGAATAATGTTCTTCTAGAATAATGCTCTACCAGAATAATGCTCTTCCAGAATAATGTTCTACCAGAATAATGCTCTTCCAGAATAATGTTCTTCCAGAATAATGCTCTACCAGAATAATGGTCTACCAGAATAATGCTCTTCCAGAATAATGCTCTTCCAGAATAATGCTCTACCAGAATAATGCTCTACCAGAATAATGTTCTTCTAGAATAATGCTCTACCAGAATAATGCTCTTCCAGAATAATGTTCTACCAGAATAATGCTCTTCCAGAATAATGCTCTACCAGAATAATGTTCTTCTAGAATAATGCTCTACCAGAATAATGCTCTTCCAGAATAATGTTCTACCAGAATAATGCTCTTCCAGAATAATGTTCTTCCAGAATAATGCTCTACCAGAATAATGGTCTACCAGAATAATGCTCTACCAGAATAATGATCTTCCAGAATAATGTTCTTCTAGAATAATGCTCTACCAGAATAATGCTCTACCAGAATAATGCTCTTCCAGAATAATGGTCTACCAGAATAATGCTCTTCCAGAATAATGCTCTTCCAGAATAATGCTCTACCAGAATAATGCTCTTCCAGAATAATGTTCTTCTAGAATAATGCTCTACCAGAATAATGGTCTACCAGAATAATGCTCTTCCAGAATAATGCTCTACCAGAATAATGCTCTTCCAGAATAATGCTCTACCAGAATAATGCTCTTCCAGAATAATGCTCTTCCAGAATAATCCTCTACCAGAATAATGCTCTTCCAGAATATTGCTCTTCCAGAATAATGCTCTTCCAGAATAATGCTCTTCCAGAATAATGCTCTTCCAGAATAAGGCTCTTCCAGAATAATGCTCTTCCAGAATAATCCTCTACCAGAATAATGCTCTACCAGAATAATGCTCTTCCAGAATAATGCTCTTCCAGAATAATGCTCTTCCAGAATAATCCTCTACCAGAATAATGCTCTTCCAGAATAATGCTCTACCAGAATAATGCTCTACCAGAATAATGCTCTTCCAGAATAATGCTCTACCAGAATAATGCTCTTCCAGAATAATGCTCTACCAGAATAATGCTCTTCCAGAATAATGCTCTACCAGAATAATGCTCTACCAGAATAATGCTCTTCCAGAATAATGCTCTACCAGAATAATGCTCTTTCAGAATAATGCTCTTCCAGAATAATCCAATCAGAGTTTCAGTGCAAAGTCATCCAGTGGCATTCAGACAGATAAAGATACGGAATGAGCTTCAAGACTGCTGGTTCATTAACTGATTGCCTTTAGCTACAATTTAATTTGTTCACTATGATAGAGATAGCTGGTAGACAGGGGATAAGGGCTATTGATTCCAGATGATTTGTCCTTATAGAGCAGGCTGGGGTAAGTATGTGTGTGAATGACAGTGAAATGTGCTAATTGAAGAATGCTAAAGACATCGCAGCTGGTTTGGCAATTTTTGCCACTTTGATTTAATTATGTATGTAATTAGCATCGTCAAGTCTGTTTTACAGTAAACTAGTTATGCTATTTTTGAGTACATGATATTTTGTATTTGAATATTGAAACGTGAATGTCTGTGTGAAGGCAAGAATCAGTGAGAGATTATATTTTCTTTCCATTTTATGCCCTCAACAAACCTACATTTTAAAATTGCCAATACAACTTACTAACAGAAATCAAATTAATATGCCTTTTTTATAACATGCAGTTAACAATAAGTAACAAAAGATTTTTATTTTTTTCCCCAGAGATGAAATCACATGATGTCAGTTCATTCTCTCAGTCATCAATATAAAGTTATCATAATGAATTTGCATTTCAACGGTATTTCATGCAGGAATGCACTCAAAGGAAATTAAATATGAATCAACATCTTGCCCTGGCAGTTTGTATCTAGAATGATGTTTCATGCTAGTTTATTTCTGTCAGTGATTTATGTAGCCTTTTCCTCCGTCCTTATGCTGTGTATGGAGCATCCCATCTCTTGACATGTTGACTACTGGAATTAAACAAAAGCTGACAGGATTGAGCAGTTACCCACAATTCTGTTTCATGTGGTGACAGGAATAGAGCCAGGCTTCTGTAGTAATGGACGTGATAGCAGGGAGGAAATAGAGATGCTGTGACAGCCAAAACTCACGGCCTTTTAATATGAGAAAGCAAATATGAGGAGATGCCATGAGTAATTTCATGAAATAACAAACAACATTTTTTTTTCAAGATGAATCACAATGGACAATGACTGGGCCTCAGTTGTACTTTTCTATTTTTTAAATTAGTTTTTATTTTTTAATTCATTTATATATGTGTGTTAAACAGTTAATTTATATATTTAAAAAAAAAGTTTATTTCTAGCAATGTTTTCTGGTTTTAGTTTACTATAATAACCCTGCATTACATTACCTTTTGCCATGGTACAATTTATTGTGTGTTAAATCCTGTATATGGTTAAAAAAAATATTCTACATGCAGGACGATTTAAAATTTATATGATTTAAATTTCCATGCAAATACCTGCCAGATTCAAAATCAAATAATCAAAATGTGGATTAACAGTGGATTAAAATTTTGTATTGAACTACAGTAAAATAAAATTGGACTCCACATCTCTTTTAAAGCTTTTGCATACTAGCAGTATGTGTTTGTTTCTTACATAGTGAAGGGGCTCATAAGATGTTCATTGGGTGTTTAAAAAATAAAGAAGAAAATAAGAAAAAAAAGAGATAATTATATTAATATATGTATATATATATTATATTTCATTCAGCAATGAACTAATGCAAAGAACATAAAAATTGTAATCTGATAGAGAAAAAAAAACTAACAAACAACAAAAAAAAAAAACACTTTTGATATCTGCACATAGTCATGTTAAAGAAAAGCTGTATAAACATAACATATGGAATGTTAAGATGAACTAATCTTTGAATTTGGTTCAACTGAAGCGTGCCGAGGCTTAATCCTCATTCATATCACTACAGTGCGGTTCTCCTTTATAATCGAGAGGATGGTGGCGTAGCACATGGAGTTTTATGTTAGCTGTTAAAATAAGCAGAACTAATGAATGATGGCTATCATATCAGCCTGTGTCTTCACACTTATTATATATGCTTATGATGAAAGCTCAGATGCTTCACTTGTGTGGCAAATATTACAATTCATCATATTCCTTTCAGCATACTACTTTTTCATTCTTCTATCATTAATTCATGTCACCTATTATATTAAATTTGCCAAATGTGTTAAACTGATACTTTTGTAACACTTTGTTTGCTATCATCAAGTCACTAATGAGTATAAAATATACAAATGCAGTTGAATAACAGACACATTCAAATATTTATATACAGTAAATGCAAAAATATAAATCAATACTTCATCCTATTTGTAATTTGATCAAATCTATAGTTTGTATTTCCTATGAAAATAAAAAAAAATCATAATTTACCACGAGCCTTCTCACAGCATGCAGCCATGGATCAAGATGATAAATTTAATCCAGACTTTTATAAGTCACTAAAGTAGATGCTTTGCAATGTAAATGTGATCAAAAGTCTGTGTATTCCCCAGGATTTAAGGGCTATTATGGTTGTTTTGTTATTAATGAAGGATATCATAAAATATTACTCATATTTTTGTGTTTTATAAGTTGATTATTTCACAGTAACCTTTAGCAGTCACATAACCGTATAGCTCTCGGGATCTTAATTATTTAATGGAAATGCTTAGAAGCTTTTAATGAGCTAAAACACAGGGTAACACTTTACAATATTAACTGTATTAACTGACATGAACGAACTATGAACAATACATTTACTACACTTTTTATTAATTTTATGCTAATAAAGTAGCTCACTGTTTGCTCATGTTAGCTCACAGTGCATTAACTAATGTTAACAAACACAGCTTGTGATTTTAATAATGCATTAGTAAATTCAGAAATTAACATTAACTAAGATTAATAAATGCTGTAGAAGTATTGCTCACTCTTGGTTCATGTTAACTAATGTTAACTAATGAACCTTATTGCAAAGTGTTACCAAAAAAAAAAAAAATAAATATAATATATATATATATATATATATATATACATACATACAGTATATATAATCCATAATTTTGACTCAGTGATGCCTTTCAAAGTGAGAGAATGATTGCATATGAGGAGTGTACATAGATACTAAGTGAGGAGGCTTGTTGCTTTTGTTTGTATACTATCACCTGTGCACTCTGCAGGTGCAGGTGGGGTTTCAGTGACAGGTGGTGTTTGGGAGAGGGAGGAGGGTTTACTGTGGGGCCTCCAGGGCTGATGGGGGAAATGCTTTGCCTCGGAAGTATTGTACCCGACACATGCTCCGTCTGCTGCCTCTGCGCCGACCCCTGCCTCCTTTGTTATGCTGATTAAGGCAACAGGCACCGTCTTTTGTTCAAGTCAGAGGACGCGAGAGAGAAAGAGAACTAGCACGGAGGGATGGTCACGCTCTCTGTGACCTATAGTCTTCTCTTCTTTAACGTCACAAGGTGCGCGCAACAAAAACGAGCCAGCATCAGCTGAGTTTCTCACATCGCGACGCGAGCGAGCTGAGGTTGTCACAACTCTTCCGTTCACATACGCTGGCACTGGACTTATGCACGCTCGTTTATGTAATTTCTATCTACCAGGAGTTCAATGCATATCGTAAAAAAAAAAAGCGATTTAGCTGGTGGGTTCCGACTCTTAAACTGACTTGAAAGCGGGATGCGCGAAAAGGGACGCAGACGCAATAAATAAAAGCTGGCCGCCGTCGTCATGCAACTGATGGGGGAAACGTAAAAACGAACTCTGAAGAGAACTTAAACCGGACTCTTCTTTTAAGAAAAGCCCAAACACCGGGAAAAGGAGCTTCGCTGCCTCAAACAATCCGCTGGTTTCAGAACTTGGACAGCTCCCTCGTTCACGCGCCTTCACAAATCGACCGTGTGAGGATTCATCGAAACTACGGCACAAAACCGACTCGGTTCTTCTCGGTATTCACCCCTAAAACATCGTGACGCCATGGCAGGTGTACTTCAGGGAGAGAAGCAGCTTTTTGAGAAGTTCTGGCTGGGCATGTTCAAAGCCGTGGCGATGCCGAGACCCGAGAGCATCATCGTCGCCAGCATCACCGCGCGGAGAGCCGTGACTAAGTGAGTTCTTTAGCCTGAGGCTTCTTATGCCCTTTCTCAGTTTATATCTTGAGAATTAAAACAATGATTAGCAGTCGTTTTATTTCAGAATGCCATTTAATAGCTTGATAAGTGCTTCACATTTGAAGCCTCAGACTTATTTCTCCTTGTTGGAGTGCCAGATAGAAAACACATGGTGACACTTTATTTGAAGGTGTCCTTGTTACACATGTTGCATGTACTTACTATTATAAAAACAATAAATGATGCATAATTACATGCAAGTAACCCCAATCCTAACCCTAACCATATAGTAATATTAATATTATTGACATTTGTATAGTAATATTTTATTATGACATTTGTCTCGTTGTATTTGTTTTTATTGTCTTTTTTATAATGTGTTTTGTATTGGGATCTCCGTATAAGTTCTCTCAGATCATCTCATTTGGTTGCCCTCACTTGCATTCATGCAACTTTTTGTCCCATTTTCATATCACACAAACACTGAGTGCAGATTTCTCCTGTGCTCTACATTCATCATTGGGCGTCCTTCACTGGAGGCCAGTCAGTTTCACTTGTGCACACATAAGTGCACAGCAGAGCGAGAGGCTACATAGAGTCCTAATGAATCAAGTCAGAGTAGAGCCCTTCATCATGCCCGTAGGTTAGGACATGAAGATGATCTCAGCGCCTTCTCCTTCACCCATGAATTAGGAGGCATGGCAGCGTGTCGAATAGAGAGAAAATGTGAAATAGCAATAGAGAAACCAGGGCTTTGCTTCCCTTTCCTTAATTTCCTGTTAATGAGGATCAAGCCTTACTCCTCGCTCATTACGCTGGGAAGGAGTGCATAACTGATTTGTGATTCACTCTTGTGCATGTATCTTTCCATGCACTGGATAACTCATCTTGCAGTCTCGGGGAGACTGGAGTTTCACAGTGCACAGTGTCCACTTTATTCCTTATCGAGGCACCGGTTGAACGTGTGTATTGTGCTGCTCACATTAGTTCACTGTTCATGCACTTTACAGTAACTGCTCGATCAATAGTCGAAACCTACCGCAAACCTGCTGCTTTCTGGTTCTCGGTATTCTGTAAAAACAGAAAATGTAGCATTGTTGCTTTAAGGAATTTTTTTGTACCTGACTTGAAAGTGGAATAGTCATTAGAAGGGGCTGAAATGATATTATTGACCTTAAGAGTAAAACTAGTTGTTTAGAATTTAGGTTACTTGACAAAACATTCTTTAAATATTCACACAAAAATGAAAATTCTGTAATCGTTTACACACCCTCATGTTGTTCCAAACACAAAAATATATATATTTTTTTTCTTGTGAAACGTCTTGCCTTTTGTCCACAATGAAAGTCAAATGGTCTGCGTAAATGATGACAGGATTTTCATTTTTGGATGAATAATCACTTTAGAGTGTACATTCTCTTTAAAAGATACCCCCCCCCCCCCCCCCCCCAAAAAAAAAATATTTTAAACTCTCAAAAATGTCTTTTTTTATGTTGTTATCATCAGAGAGAATGTTAAAAATACACATTGTTAATTTTGCTTTGAGTAGCCTCTTCTCGCTCTGTCATTAGTCTCTTCCTCTCTATCTGTTTATCTCACTGTGAATATTTACATATTCATAAGGCTGCTCACCCTTCAGGGTGCACATGATGTTGATGTGTACAAGGTTGGCAATGACAGCAACATTTACAACCAAAACCAATTTAACCAGTGCCATCTGCAAATTCAGCATTTGGGTTTGTCTTGGTTGTTTTTACCACAGGCACAGATCAGACAAGGCACTCAGACGTAAGATGTTAAAATGGCTGAGAAATAAAAGGATTTCTTTCAATTTGCAGTAATAAATCACAGAGCATAAGGCCCATTAGCTTGTAGTATCAGCTGCATGACTGGAGAAACATCATTATTGGTTATTTCAGCTGAAAAATGCTGGTCACCTATGTGTACATTTAGCCCACTTTCCCCTGCTTTACACATTTGTTTTTCTCTACTTAATCGACCATATTTCATTTTCTTATTCCTCCTCCTCCTTTCTCGTGGTGTCACTGAGCTTTACAGAGGCCCACAGCGCAGGGCAATTATAAAGGGTGTTGCTGATCCCCGTCTGTAGACCTAGTGTTTTCTGGCAAGGCTAGAGAGATGAGTTCACTCCCGTGCAGCTAGAGGGTCCTGCCCCCGGTCACTGTAGCTCCACAAGCTGTTCTTCTCAGTGGCATACCTCATTAAAAATGCAGAGGGTTTTAGCTGGACAGAGTATAAGTGTGTTTGTGTGGGTTAGGAAGCAGATGGCCCGTGGGAGAAAGGGTAAGGGGGAGAACCCCATCCCCTAGCAGATGTTAGTTTAACAAGGAGAATAAAAAGATTAGGGTAACTAACCTGGGAATGGGACTGCACCCACATACAAAAGAAGAGAAATTAATAGTGTATAATGTACAATAAAAATCCTATAGATATGCGACCCTGGAGCACAAAACCAGTCATAAGTAGCACAAGTATATTTGTAGCAATAGCCAACAATACATTGTATCGGTCAAAATTATACATTTTTCTTTTATGTCGAAGGATATTAAGTAAAGATCATGTTTCATGAAGATATTTTGTAAATTTCCTACCATAGAAATATCAAAACATAATTTTTGTTTAGTAATATGCATTGCTAAGAGCTTCATTTGAACAACTTTAAAGGTGATTTTCTCAATATTAAGATTTTTTTGCACCCTCAGATTCCAGATTTTCAAATAGTTGTAGCCAAATATTGTCCTATCATAACAAACCATATCGATGGAAAGATTATTTATTCAGTTTTTATATGATATATAAATCACAACTTCAACAATCTGACCCTTATGATTGGTTTTGTGGTCTAGGGTCACACATATATATATATATTTATACACATAAATTAAAATGCACACACATTTAGAATTTCACTAAATGACAACAATGTATGAGCCCAGATTTTATTCATATAGTGCATTCCCACAAGCTTCTGTTTCACTTAAAATACATTTGTTAAACTTTAATGTTTGTGATAGATGTTGTTTATATAAAATGCTACTCTAAATGATTTGTTTTATACTTTTATTTTGCAATCCTGTTCTGTTCTGAATACCATAGGATTTGTTTTGGAGTATGGGGAACTAAAATACATATTTATAGTGTTTAAATAAATGGTTTATTCAGTTTACTGGTATTACTGCTGTAAATAATAGTAAAATGTGACTTGTACACTCAACAATGCAAATATGGTACTTGCTTAGAGCAAAGTGAAAACAAGCATGTCACCTTTAAAACTGCTTTTCATTTTCTATCATTCAAGCTCATTTTCTTTTTTTACAATAATCTCCTGGGAAGTTTTATTTTTTTTTTGAAGACAAAAGGTTTGAACATGTTTGCTTTGAGAAGAAATTGAGTTTACAGAGTTGCTTGTTTCAAAGATTGATTGTTCCTCTGCTATTGATTTGACTGGGTGAAACTAAATGAAATGAAGACTGCGGTTACCCTTTTGTTTATTATCGTAACCTAATCAGCTTGTGTAAGATTTTTGACAGCCATTTCCTCGTGCAAAAGCAAAATTCTGATGGATTAAACTGCTATTGACCTGCAAATCATTATAAAAATACTGTGTTTTATGTAACATCTTTGTAGCTTGGTACAAGCCATTATTTTTTGTTTTTAATTAGGTAGTCGCCACACACCCAGGCTACTGCTGAAGTGATAAAATGAATAGAAGGACAATGATTTCAGTGCTCTTCATCGGCGAGGTCTAGTACACTCAGTCTTTCTTTTGATTTTGCTCTGAAAGCAGAAGGAAGCCCCATTGTTCAAAGGTTGTGTGTGTCAGGGCCTAATGTAGAAGCCAGTCAGAACTCTCAGTTCTGTTTAGTTCCAATTCACTTGATTTAAATCAGCTGAAGCGGAGGTCGCAAATAGAGTTGCTACATTTCAGGGAATCTAATTTCGACACTTATTTTGTTTTTTGGAGGGCCGTTTCGCGCACTTTTTCTTGTTCTTCCTCTGTTCTTCTGGGTGGGTGGGCTCTCTGAAAGGACTGTAACCCCTGGAGCTGAGCTCTGGCTCAGAAACAGCTGCAGAGCTGTAGAAATGCTGATATGGTTGCCAGGCCTGCAGGGTTCAGCTATAATTTCTTTTAAATGTAGCCACTACTACATTCCAGCACATCATCTAAGAGGTAGGAGAGACACATCTTTATTTAGCCGGAAGTGAGTCCAACATTCAGTCAGTAACAAGATGAAAAGCACAGCTGTGAAACACCAGGGAGATATTGAAATGCAGTATATGGTCTTGATATGGAGGACTTACGTTGGCGAACTGAGCTAGAGTGAGAAAGCATATGATTGAATATTTCATGTCTTCGACAGCTGTGCTGAGAAAGTCTAAATAAAGTCTTAATCGTCATTTAACACCATTCATGTGACCATTAAAGCTCTTTTTTCAAGGCTGTTATGCACAATGCCGAATCTAGTCCAGAACAGTGTACTTCCTCTTGATTTTATTATAATCACAGTGAACTCCACATTAAATCACATTTCACTAAATTTATGCTTCACCCTCATCTTACCTTTCTCTTGTGAAGTCCACAAACCTTAACTATTTTCAGAGGCACTGTAAAGCATTACTGAATTACTGAAAAGCTGGTGAGATTAAGGAGGCACAACCTGAGGTTATGCTGGAGTAATATTACCAGGATGAATAATCCATAAAGTGTTGGCACAGGACTGCATACATTTAGGAAAGTAATACTGATTCCATTAAATATTAACAGCCATATTTAATGAGTATAAATCCACTTATGCACTTTTATTTTCCATGCCTTGATAATTTACAGACTAAAACCAATATACATTTCAGCTGAATAAAGTTTTAACAGTAGCTCTTTTTCAGCAAATTAAGAGGTTGAGGAGAATTTCAGCTGTAATGTATGCAAAACTGTCTGGACTCATAATGGAGAATAAAATGAATAGGTTAGAGCATGTACAGAGCAGACATTCTTCTGTTCTTCTTCCAGGAGAGGTACGGCCCTGTTACTAATTTTTGCTAAGGATTGTGAAAATGTTGTGTAAAGCTTGTCTCGTCCTGTTTATATTTTGCCATAGCGTTTAGAATTTGTGGGCTTGTTTACTGGGTTGAACTTTTGAGCGGTTGCTATTACTTTATTACTTTTCTTGCAATATTTTTGTGCACAGGATTTGCAGCAATGTGTACCTGAATAAGCAAGTTATATTTTACTTTTTAATGTCTGTATGCAAATAGACTCAAAACAGGCTGTTAGGGAGTATCGCAGGGAAGATAGAGCAGGCAAATAAATGTTTTTAAGCATCTTGTCAGTGTGAATGTTTACTCAAGGACACAATTGAACCAGTTTTTCCTCTGGCTGTGTGTGCGCAATGTGTAGGCAGCAGCAAGCTGATTATTTGCTAATTATTTTTCCAGACCTATTGTCTTCTTTTAGCAAAAAGCCAGACTAACATTTAATATCAAGGTGTAAAAAAAAGCCAAGCCAAAAAGCATTCAGTCTCAAAATGACCAATGTGTAACACTTCAGAACTGTAGCAAATTAACAGGTGACTGTAGCCTGCAGACATTATAAATAGGGCTGTAACGATATCACAAACCGAACCGAAAGATCGCAATACACCACCCACGATATGAATCGCGGAATTCTCGTGGCGTACCGCGGTACTCTCACGCCCCCTGCTGCCCATTGTTGAGGTTGATTCAATTGTATGAGTAACGACTAATAAGAGCTTTTTAAATTTTGTTCTAAATATTATATTCTAAAGTTACTGTTTTCCAAGTGCATGTCATTTCATGTGACTTGGGACAGAGCGTCACACTCGGTTGCTAGTATATGCAGGATGGCTGCTTCACATAGTGCTGAAATTGCAGATCCCCCGGACACATTTAAGTCTCCTGTGTGGGAACATTTTGGTTTTCCAGTGGAGTACAGGAATGGAATTCGTGCCGTAGACAAAGCGCACACAATCTGTCATAACTGTTTCACAAAACTCTCTTATACGACAGGAAACACGTCTAATATGCAAGCGCATCTCAGGAGACATCACCCCAAGATTGATATAAGCGGTACACGTAAGAAGCCTCAAAAACATGTTTTCATGGCGCTAGATATGCTGCCATTTTGTTGAGAACGACGGATTCAAGTGTGTTGGAGCCAAGATACCAATTACAGAGCCGACCACATTTCAGTCAGAATGTGCTGCATGATGGTGTTTTTGAAAAAGAACTTAATTGAACTTCCAAATGTTTCTTAGAGTGGACAAGTCGGTGTTTATTTTTGACTAGAGTACATTGGAGTTTATTTATTTCATTTTTGTTTACTTCAGGTAAGCTGACTTCACTAAAGAGACAAATGTCTCCTTTCACACTAAATATTGTAGTTTATAATTTGATACAGTCGTTCTAGGCCTGATATTTATTTGGCTGTGCAACATAACTGGAATACATACAGTGTTACAGCCCTGGGAGATTTCACTGTTTGCATTGCTCCACATTCAGTACAGGCTACATGTGTCTCATTTTGAAGCCTGCACCTTCCAGAGAAAGCACTTGGCAGCCACATAATGTCATCTAATTTCAGAAAGCAACCATTAGACTGCTGACTCTAATTCTTTGTGTGGCGTAAATTACTGTAATTTGTTTCTTACTTGGGAATGTAATGGTTACTTTTCTGAAATATGACAGCATGGATGACGTATATGGCCGACAAATGCAACCTTCAGAGGGTGCAGCCTTCAAAATGAGACACAGCCGCTGTCAGTCTGTGCAGTGGAATGCTACTTGAACGGTTTCTATTATATCTGTTTATCTCAGAAGAAGTATTAAGAGTAGAGTCCTGCATTTCAGCCCGGGCCCCAACATTGTTATGCTCCTAGGGCCGGGCTTCGGGCCAATTTTCACGTCATAGTTCAGATGCGGGTCGGGCCTTGGGCCTGTTTTAGGCTTCTCCTTATATTTATATTTTAGACATCCATCAATTAGTGATGAAAAAAGTTAGCAAAAATATACAAAATAAATGTAAGTTAAAAGTAAGTTAGTCAAAATTTGTATTACTCAAAGTAAAATAAACTTTAACTGAAATAAAATGAAATAAAATATGAAAAAATTGTTAGTTGCCAAGGCAACATTATTTCGTTTTCATATTAAGTTAAAGTACTAAAACAACTAAATCTTTATTTAAAAAAATCAAATAAAATGGCAAAACACACAACAAAATAACTAAAACTTAAAAATTTAAATGAAAACATAAAATATAAATTTATAGAAACTTTAGTATATAAAATTATTGAAATAATCAAATATTGCACTGGTGTGATGAAGATTTGACTTTATCATTTTTACATATTACAGCCTTTGAGTATCAGGACTCGCCAAGCTGATAGACCATGATTACCTACAACACCAGGATTGACAGAATCAATACTGGGCTGATATTTAGAAAAAGCAGCACTTGTGCTTGTGTGATATCGTTTACATGATACAAAAAAAAAATTGTACTACACTGCACTGTATGAAGAATACATTTGCCAACAATGATGTGGTCTCCAATATATTGAGCATCCTTTATCACAGGAAAAATAAAAGTTTGGCACATAGCAGTGCCTGTCGATGTTTGTGACATTCAGAAAGTGGTATTAAGGCTAAATTTACATGACTTTGAGAAATTTGATGATACACTCCAGCTAATTAATAGATATGCCATATGTTCAACTTACATGCTTCCTGTGATTTGTTTGTCCTGCACCGGAGATGCTGAACACAGTCTTCGGAGACTCAATCAAGCAGGTTGTGTCAAACCGAACATGAGACGAGTAGGCAGGCACATCTTACTACAAGCTGTGACTCACGTATCGCAGAGGTTACTGTCTATCAGCTTGTCGACTCCTGATGCGCACGTGCTGTAGTGCTACTTTCCTCACCACTGGACTCCTGGAGTGATCAAAGGCCATTATTAAAATGCAAACTTATCAAAGTCAAACCTTCATCACTTAAATTAAATCATTTCAAGCTTGGCTGGCTCTCCTCTTCTCTGCCTCCCCTTCATTTTTCATTTCCATCCCTTGCCCATCCTCATTTCAGGAAGACGATCTGCCACTCACGCAAAATTGCTTCCATTTGCATAACTGATGCTTCATTTGGGCCGGGACTGTTTCCGTGGCGATGTCAATGCACAATAGCGAGGCAGTGACAGCAAAAACGAGCGAATGGAACTCTCCCACGTCTCAATTTAGGGATCAATCTTGCAGTCAAGGACAAGTGTTCCTTAAGTTGACATTTCCTTTCCTTCACCCTCTGGCTGAGCAGATGTTCAGGCTTCAACTGTCTGCAGTGCTCTGATAGTAAGTCACAGAATGATTTATTCAGCATCCAGGATGGGCTTTTTAAGATACGAGTCTGAATATTCAATATTTTCTCTTTATTGTTTTTGGCTCTTCTTTTTACTGTGCATGTTTTTTATCGAGGCTGGAAAGTGAAGTTTAATGAAGTGGAATTATAATGATGCCTCTCTGTATTCTGTATTACTGCATATCGCATGGGAGGTTCACAGTAGTTTATGCAAATCTTCCCTCTGATCATTAAGATTCTGTCATATCTGCTCCTCAGTGAACAATATCAGCTATACATTTAGAGGGAAGGACTCACAAGTGACATCGATCGTCTGAGCCCTAAAAGAGTTGTAGCGGTTGACATGCCAGGCAGCCGCAAAGAGGATGCCGTCTGGGAGGTGCTTCATAAATTGCGATGGTCTCTTACAATGAGCAATATTGCCACTGACATTTCAGTAGCCGACAGATTCAGCTGAGCAGTTATTACAAAAACCAAAGCTGACAGGTTTGCTGTTGTTCTCTAAATGCTGTGGCGCATTGTGAAGTGCATGAGAAAGATTTCCCCCTACAGCGAGGATTTTTTATTTTTAAATGTTCTCCTCTAACTCATTAACCACTCTCTGCTAACCTCGCTGTGCACTCCACAAACTCTGGAGAAAATTATGTGAGGGAAAAAAATAATAATTTCCACAAACAATTTAATTCTTCCTAAGTGAAGATTAAGCTATTAAAAGATTGCATCTTCCCAGGCTTTGAAGAAAGTTTTCAGAGACTAACTTCAAACATACTGTTTTCAGAAAGTAATACTTTCACATATCTGTTATTTTATTCATGTGCAGAACATGAAAGGCATGTAGATAGGTGAGCAATGAAGTAGTTATTTCAAGTTTTAAATGAAAAAGGCTTTGTGGAATTTAGAAAAAACACCTTACTGCTTTTTCATTCTCCAGCTAAGCTTTTGTAAAAGAAGTGCACTACAGTGAATCAGGCCTATTACACAGAACTGAAGTCTCTGATCAAGGCATGTTCCCATCCACATTATAATGGGACTTTTGAATCAGATGCTATTTAATTATTTAAATGCCCTCAATATACAATATTGCACTTTTTGCCTTTTAATTCTGTAGCAATGCTTTTTTGATAGTAGTTTACAAAGTAATATGGAAAACATATCAGTGTCCTGTACAGCAGCTGTGAATTTATTCTTAAGAGACCCGTTCTCTTGATCCACAGTGTGCTAAAAGTTCTTTTGCTTTGATATGAAATTTTCTCTTTGTATCAAAAAATGTAGGGAAATTGTATGACTAATCATAGTTATTATTCTTTCATCCTCTCTCCCTTTCTACTTTAAAGTATCAGGGTCATAAGAAAAAAAGGTATAAGAGCTGACATAAGTGGGAAAATTTGACTCCTCTGAATGACTTAGTATAAAGAAGCTGTCAAGAACAGGGCAAAGTAATGTTGAGTTGGAGTTGAGTGTAGTCTTTTAAGGCCTATTTTTGCACTTTAAACTAGTGCTCCCTTCTATGTTTTATGGTTTATTATGATTTTCTGGACAGGAAATTAAACATACAGAATGCACTTTGTCTAGAGTGTAATTGTTCCACAATTTCTTTCTTGACGTGACAATGAAGTTCTCTTCTCTTCTGCTGTGATTTTCACATAAATGTAGCCTACATAATTTTTATACCTTTTTAAATCTGCCTACACTTGCACAAAAAAAAAAACATAAAATATGTTAATTTAGGCAATTACTCATTAGCTTCTTAGAATTTGCAATTAAATCCTAATATTAATGCCATCATTTTTGTCATTAGGTTCCACTTAATGTAATTAAAGCATACAGAAGTATGTGTTGCAATATTTGGTCATTTCCTTGAGCTGCCTGCAAATTGAATGGACAGAGTTTAATTAAGCTCAAGCAAGTTTATGATATTTACTTCATTTGATTGCCTCACCAGGGGTTTAAGCTTACAAACCGGATAATAACGCCAACAAAATGAATCAATTAGACATTAGTAGATCAACAGTGTTATTCCATAACTGAATTGAAAATAAATACTTTTTGATGGCAATTCCAGAATGCATTATTAGCAAGTCCCTGTTTGACTTGTGCATAATGAAATTCTCAGTTTTGAAATATTCAGATCTCATTTCAACAGCCAATGAATGTACTCTGTGAAGTTTTTTTTTTCTTTCTGTGTAGCATATTATAAATAACCTCTTCTTTTAGGATATGAGCCATCGAGCATACAGAATGTCACTGTGTTTTGTAAATTGTATGTCCTTGAGGACACTTCATGTGACACATTATGGATAACAGAATAATCCACTTGCCCTTGAAAGGGAGCATTCTTGAGGAGCCTCAGCGAAGTAAACGAACCTCCCTCGCATAAAATGGAAATAGCCTCTTTGTGATGGGGTACTAAATAATATAGAAGGTTAGTGGAAATGATGGTAGCATTTTTATTGGGCATCCACATAATGGCCTTCCTACACCTGCTTGTTAGGAGGGAGTTCACAGTCTCTGTAATGAGGACTCACAGATCACGGACATTTACAGCGGTCAGTTCCCACCAAGTGAAGGATTTTCCTTTAATTTTTTACCAACTCAAAGTTTACAAGTATGCATTTGATTTCCCAAATGGAACATGTGTGTTCAATCACAATTAAATCAATAATTACAAATTGCTAAAAGACTAAAGGGCTTGGTGGTCTGTCTCCATGTGTATGCTTTCTGTGCGTGTCCCAGCAGCCTCCCATCCTTTCAAGCGGAACAGTGTCAGCAGGCAGCCATTACACGGGCCACTGTCAGTAGCATCCAACTCCAAAATAGCTCCTCTTGCACTGTTTGCCCGGTTGGTTTCAGGGTCTGGCAGAGCAGAGAGTGGCTGGGTACTGTAACTCACAAAGTAGACAGATGAGTCCTGCTCAGAGTGGGGGCCTCTCTCCATCTGCCCATGTAACAGAGCACAGGTGGGGAGGACATTCCTGATCCTTTGTGCATTGGATTAATGAGCAGGAATGCATGTGTGTGTGTGTGTGTGTATGTTTGGAGCAATGTTATTTTAGTATTATATTTTTTGTTAATATTTTGAGTTAATTTAAATGTTAGAGAAAATGTAGTAATTTTGCGGTGTGTGTATTTTTATGAAGTTTTTATGAAGTTTTAATTGTTAGCTTTTATTTAGTTTGTTATAGTACTAAAATGAGAAATGTTGGCAACTAGCTGAAATAAATTTTATAAATTTTATATCAGTTTATGTTTTTATTTCAAATAACGAAATGAATTTTTCCCTATGATTTTAGTTAATGATAATAACCTTGGTTTTGACGTGGTTGTTCAGCTTGTGATCGTGATGCACAATATGTATTGCTTTTTAGTTATTTTAATATTTTAAATTTTGATATTTATAAAGAAATTTGCCTATAAACCATTTAGAAAACTACAAAACGCCTTAGGTTACGTATGTAACCCCAGTTCTACGAGGGAACGAGACGCTGCGTCCGAGAACGCTAGGGGAACGCCTTCAGCGTGATCGTGCTCTGATACAACTGTAATCTGTCCAAAGGATGGGCACGGGCGGGTGACGTAATGGCCAGGAAGCATAAAAGCACGTGCGGTGGAATCGGTGTCAGCTTCAGGAATGAAGCAACCGCTTGCAGGGATGCCGGAAATATGGCTTTGAGATGCAGCGTCTCATTCCCTCGAGGAACTGGGGCTACATTCGTAACCTAAGACGTTCCTCTTCAGGAATTCGAACTGCATCTAAGAACGTTAGTGGAATGAGATACCTACGCCGCCAGACTGACAAATCCCTGCCCAGTGTGGATGGAGCACAGCTAGGGCGAGATAAAAAAGGCCACAAGTGGCTAAAGTGGGCGGGACCTGCGTCCCGAAGGCCAACTTCTGAGTAATGAGTCTTGATCCCCAGGAAAGGGGAGAGCAGAGGACTCGAGGCTATAGCATCCTGTATCCACCACATAGCATAAGCACTCTGGTCGGAGGCCTCAGCCTCTGGAGGAAACATGTAACTAGGGGGTGTCTACCCACTGATTGGCCACCAAGGCGGGCAGGGTAGGCCGGTAAAGCCGTCACGTAGACCTTTAGGGTGGAGTGGGTTAACCCTGCGGAGGAACAGGCCTGCACAAACTCCAGAACTGTACCAATAGAGCAGTTGACTGGGTCGAACTAGCAGCCTCCGCACCATGAAGTGAGATTTCCACTTCAGGGCGTACAGTTTCCTCGTGTCCCGGCGAGCGGAGGCCTCTAGAACTCTCAGAGCGAGAAGAGGCCTGATGACACTCGCCCGAACGGCCGAGCTCTCTGAGCGGAGGCCTCAGCATGACGACTCTCGAAATGAGAGGAGGCCTCTACACTCCACACAGTGGACGTCTTGTAAGGAGACTGACTTCGAGCCTACTACTCACAGATGCTGTCTGGGTGGAGCTCAGGCAAGCGGAGGCCTCTAAAACTCTCAGAGCGAGAGGAGGCCTGATGACACTCGCCGAAACAGCCGAGCTCTTGGAGCGGAGGCCTCAGCATGACGACTCTCGAATTGAGAGGAGGCCTACTACACTCCACACACTAGACGTCTTTTAGAGCCTAGTTGCATGACGTCATCTTCTAGGAAGACTAAACTGGTAGAACCAGAGCCTGCAAGGCAGGACCCAATGAGACACGCTTGGCAGGGGCTCCCACACCAGGTGCCCACTAAGGGAACCAGTCTCTGGAGACTGGCCTCTGGTGTAATCAGAGAGACTAGTTTGGTATCCTGGAAGGGCACACCGGCAGGAGAAAACCGAACTAGCCGCTCTAGAGACCCCCGAAGGGGTGGCGAGCGTCTCAGCTCCTCTACGTTTCTGGGCAGAAGAAACTGAGATGTGTGCTCGCTGGAGATCGCTGCGCCCTGGAACACCGTATGTGGCAGGGTTGGCAGACCGATCTCTAGAGTACCGCTGCGTACATCGTTCTTCCCCAGAGGGACCGGCCCTCAGAAGTCCTGGGCCATAGGCAGTAGGATGTTTTAGCCGAAGACTATCCAGCGAGAATGACTGTCCGCAGATTCACCTTCTGCTAGGAAGCTATGGCCCGGGAGCACCACTCTGACTCTAACATTCTGGGGAGTACGAGAAGTGACACCCCCTAAATGAGGAGCTAGAACACGGTTGGGGCTGCTCTGCCCAGCAGCCCCTGCTGACCGCCTCAGCCTCCTCAGAGGAAGAGAAGTAAAACATTGTGCTCTCACGCGAGAAAATCCCATAGATCATTTAATTCCTCAAAATTAAATGCAGAAACAACCAGACAAGTAAACATGGTCTGATATAAAAGGGATTCATGAAATGAACGAGAATGAGCGCGTCGCCTCGGCAACGTGTGCTGCACCAGCTAGCTCTCACTCAAAGGGGGGGGGAAGAACCGCACCGCGGGCTTCCAGCCCCGAGCGAGAGCGCTAGCTCTGGGGAATGCAGGTGGAGATAGGGCGAACCCGTCTCCAACCCGTCTAAATGCGATCCCTGCGATCTCACTCGCCGCCATGCCTCAGCAGACCACACACGGACTGTGTGCATCCCCAGCAGAACACAGCTTGTAATGGGATCTGCTTTCGCCCAAGTGCTAGTTCCCTGCACTCAAAGACATTGTGGAGCTTATTTCAAGTGACTGTAAACAAAAAACACTAAATAAGAATTGCCTCACAGATCGACAGACACATACAGAATAGCGGTTGCTGAATGACAAAAGCTGACGCCGGTTCCACTGCACGTGCTTTTATGCCTCCTGGCCATTACGTCACCCACCCATGACGTCGTGCCCATCCTTTGGACAGATTACACTTGTATCAGAGCCCGGTCACGCTGAAGGCGTTCCCCAAGCGTTCTCGGACGCAACTCGAGTTCCTGAAGAGGAACTTGTTGATTTCAGGTTTGGTGACATTTACCATTACTCTGCAAAATTTTGTGGCCGAAATCCAGTCAATTCAATAGGAATTCGCAAATCACATCAGGGCAAAAAAAAAACATTACACAGATTTCGCTCTTGTTTAAGTTGATAATATGAATTCACAGCTCGATGTAAACCTACTCGTCACTGGGGTTTAGACAAATCGTACTAATTCGTGAGATAGTGTTGGAATTCACCACACTGCCCAACATAAAATGCTGTTTGGTTTGAAAGTGACAGCTGTTCTTTATACACCTCAATGCTATTGACAATAAACAGTTGGCCTTTTGGCACACAAAATATTGCTGAAATTTCACTAATGCTTGGAGTACAATATGTTTTGCATTGCTTTTAAAGTAAAGCAGCCTGCTGATTATGTGTAAATAATTGAATAGTTTAATATTTAAAAAGGCAATCTACCAGTTGTACATCCAGGCACAGCTTGCAGTAGAAGTTTAGTGGCTAAACTTCTTTGTCTTCTTCTACAGGTGACGTTCTCATTTTTGGAGCGAACAGCTATCAATAAAAAATAAGCTTTGCGTAATATCTATATTTATAGATGATACCGCATCCCTCAGGTATACAGTAATTAGAATACTATGCATTCATTAAATTGAAAAACACTGTAGGGTGCCTAAATTTCATAGAATATTAACAAAGAGCGCTGATTTACTCATCAGTCTTAGAGTAGTTTAGGTGAAATTCCTCCAAGAAGGGTAATGAAGTTTAACTACATGTTTCATCCTCTTATGAGGAACTGTAAATGTGACAACAGAAATTCTGTCTCTCCTCCACACAAAAAACAATCTATATTTTATTCGGTTTCATTATTTCGTAAAGAGTGCTGTGTGAAGTATGTCGGATGCTCGTAAAAAGAGCGTGAATTATTCAGTGAGCTGTTTTGCATAGCAAAGGCCGGCAGAGAGGAGGGGGTTGTGGAGTCGGGTGAATCTCGAGTTGAGGAATGACACAGTGTTGCTTCCTCCTCTCAGCTTCTCATCACGTTAATTACCGTATCTGGCTCTCATCGGGGCCGCGGTTCCTCTCGAGTCACAGCCGCATGTGGACGATTTGTCAGTGGAAAGAAAAGGATATTTGTCTTTGTTTTTCAGAAAGGGATTGATGCCATTTAAGCTACGAATTATTATGGCTTTCAGTAAATAACTTTTAGGAGAACATTTATCTGTTTCAGTCATAACTTTACCACTCATCTGTCATATTTATGCTGTAAAAAAGATAATTGGATTTGATCCATATTGACATGCCTGAAATGAATGAAAAGTGGGGCACACTGTTTTAAGTCCTAGAGACTCGAAGACTTGATTTTTTTTGGGGGGGGGGATTAGTTTTGGGAAATAACTAATGAGATAAGAGAACGTAAATGATAGCAATACCCCTTCTCTTGAGACTTAGCAGAAATTTGAATCGCTTTATGTAAATATCGCACACCTGCTCAATTACTCAATTACTTCACCTCAAGATGGACACATCTGTCTGTTTTTTCTTATTCATGCCAACATAATCAGGAGGAGTCTTACATAAACAAGATGTTTGCTGTAGGCTTTTCTCTGTTTATTTCTGCTACTGTACCCCCAGGGCTATAACAAAATGAACCTCCCCACTCACAAAGGGTGTATTGTTGATAGCCTGGTATAATTAGGGCTGCTCTGGTGGGGTTTGGTTTAACGACGAAGGCTCTATCCTCCACAAATGACATCCTCCTCAGAGAGAGGGACTCAGTCAGGACTGAAATAATCAATGATTTGTGGTTTCCATTTTGAGTCTCAGTGTGAAGCTGCTTAGTCCTGCTCCACTGCACATTACGTTAGCTGTTCGGTTCGTCGCTGTTACAGTCATCCTTCCTCTCGGTCTATGAGACACTGCCACACACTCACTTTGCATACTTATAGGTTATCTATACACAGTGTTGGGAAGGTTACTTTGGAAATGTAATAGATTACAGATTACGAGTTACCCTATTTAAAATGTAATAAGTAGTGTAACTTTTCAATTACATTATTAAAGTAACGTAACTGATTACATTTGATTACTTTTCTATTACTGTGTGTGTGTGTGTGTGTGTGTGTGTGTGTGTGAAAAATTCAAATGTAATCCAAAAATACCTTTGTTATCGTTAACATTTTCAGAAGTGACTGTAAATTAATTACACCTTTTTTCTCAGTAACTGTAACTAATTACATTTACATTTATGTTGTAATTAAATTACGTAATTTCATTACATGTAACTAGTTACTCCCCAACACTGTCTATACAAGGAGAAAATAGATGACTTCAACAATACAGACTGGTGCACAGTCAAAAAAAAGATGCAACAGAAAAGCAAAACCTCACAGCAAAACTTCTTTCATAATAAGAAGAAAGACTGCAATTGCAAACAGCTTGAGTCGCTTTTATAATTTGGCTATGACGATTTATACAGAATTCGACTGGGGAAGGTTTTTTCTTCATTACTACAGTATTGCTACAGCAGATTGAGCAGGAGTTGAGTTGAGTTTCAGTATATTGTCACAGCACTGGCATTAGCTGAGTACTTCTTCCAGACAATCCCAAATATAAAAACATCTTCTGTTGAGAAACTCTACAGGTTTTTAAAACCCTTTGCCCCTGAACCAACTTTTTAAATGGCCCTTTTAAATAATGACAAATTATAAATTCTCTCTTTCGGTATTCATTTTCTGAATTCGTGATCTGTGTCTGGAATTTCTGCCAGTGCCACATAAGGAGGGAGCTTGAAGGGTCTATTGCTTGTGAATCTAATTTTAGCCATATGTAATTTAAAGATAATAAGCTCTATTTGCATTTGCCAGCCCTATCAGACCGCACAGACTGTACGGCTTTCTCTGTTTGTACTTATAGCAATTCTTAATTAAACGTTTACACTTAAATAAATTAATTGGATTTTAAATGCATTCAAGTTTGTGTCATTGAACACCATGAACATTATTTCAACTTTTCTAGTACATGAAAACTTCTACACTTGAGTTCATAGAATGTAATACAGTCTCAGTGGAAAAAGCAATTAGCTTGAATTTGTATTTGGTCTTTTGCTCATCTCCGCAGTCATCTAGAATCAGCACGCTTGAAATTAATTGGCCTCCTTCGTATAGACTGCCTGCTAAGTTCCTGTATTTCTCCTTAACATGGAAAAAAAAGCTTCCCAAATCAAAAGATGTACAAATCAGAAGTTCTGCCGATCTCAAGCCGAGCCATCTGTCTTCTTTTGTGTATAAAATTGCGCCCATGGGTTTGGACCAACCCTCTCATCTTTTCAATCAAATTCTCCGGCCCGCTGCTTCTGAGTGCCACCTGGCCCACATCTAAGCCTGGTGCTCAATGGAGTTTCTCTGTGGTAAGACGCTAAATCTGTTGCAGTGAACCATGCCTGATGTGTTAATGGTGGATCCTTTGCTCCGTCTGAAATGCCACACTCCAATCAACAACCCCAGCTGACTCTTGTTCTTTCGTCCTCTGCGCATCCCTTTCACTGTAATTAGCTACAGTGCGCCCACTGATTGGACCCCTTATTCTCTTTGTCTATTAGCTGTGTACTGAGAAGCATCTTTTCTTTCCTCAGGAGGCAGACAGGAAGAGTGTCATGGAGATTGGGTTTATCACGAAATTCTAAATACAGAAACATTTCGCCTCTATCATTGAGCAACAAAGAATGCCTCATTTTCTTTAATTTGATTTTGCAGAGTAATTTACTGAGTAGCTGATGGGCTTTGTGAGCCATTGTGATCTAATACGCATTCTTTGGGTGTTAACAAACGAAAACATATCTGTTCTTGATGAGGGTGAGATTAGCATTGTTAATTATGACCTTGAGAGAGGCATTACAATTCTCTCAGTGAGTGCGCTACAGCACTTCTATAGTTTTAAGGAGTAAATCTCTCAAATATCCTATTTCTAAAAAACTAAAAAATACAAATAATATATTTTTTTTATCATTATTATGTAAATATATGTGTGTGTATTATTTTATGTTTCATGAGATTTTGGTTTTATGTTTTTTGTACTATTATACAGGTTAATTTTTTATTAGAATAGGCTCATTTATAATATATATCTTTATGTATGTGTATATAAATATATATATATTATTTCATTCACTCTTAGTCATACTGGCAATAATACTTCAAAACAAACCTACAACATATTGCTTTGCTTAAGGCAATAAGAAAAAAACAAAAAAAAAACAACCTTTGATTAGCATCTTTATTTTCATCCCGGAGATGAACTCTATGTCCTACACTGCATTCTCCTCTTTCTGTCTCCCAGCAATCATGAAAGCTTTTTGATGGAGGTTAATGAAATGAAATAAATTGGCTTGTAATGCATGGGAGGCTGTAAAGGTAATGGAATTTGAAGAGTGTCAGTGGGAATGGGGAAGTGGGGCGGAGATTGGTTGAGGTTTGTGTCCCGAGGGCTGTGAAACATGGCAGCAGTGATATAGAGCAGAGCCAAAGGTGTCCAGACAGTAAGGTACTCATTTATACAACCTTCTTCAGACTTTTCATCAATTAAAAATCATATCATATCATATTATATCATGTAACATTTATCATGGTTATGCTAGATTAGGTTTAAAAAGAAAAACTACTGGGTGAACATATTCTCTTGGTATTGTTTGGCTCTCTCTTGGCATTTCTCAACACCATATTTCTATTCTGAGAGTGTTGTTCTATTTTCTATTTCAGTGTTCGATAAAGATATCAAATGCAGAATGTGTGCCTTCTCATCTGCCTGGATGAGATCGAGAGGTTGCTCAGAGACATTCATAAATATAACTTATGATAAATGCAACTAAGTTTTCGTTATGATTTCGTAAGAAACTCCTCACAGTTCAAAGAAAATCAAACTGGTAATTATTGGAGAACATCGGCTGTACCCTCTTCTTATAAATATGGACATTCTGACATGACTTGAAAGCAGCATTTTAAAACAAATTGCATGGTGGAGACGATGAATATGTTAATGAGAACAAAAATCATAGGACTCTCATTTCGTCCCGATCATATTCGATGACCTCAGATAAGCCTCTCAGTTAAGGACACATACAGATAAATGAGTCCAATCAGGCAAGAGAAAATATGAAAAACTATGAAGGCATGCTCTGTATGCACCCGTTAAGTCATTAACATATGCTTCAACATGTTTCACCCACCATTGCACTGGGTGAAGCTGGAGTGGCAAGCTGTTGATTGCTCATTGTGAACAGTGCCCTTTTCCTCACACTGCATCTCCACAATAATTGTTAGGCTGCTGTATAGAGACTTTGGCCTGAGTGTGTGTGTGTGTGAACATCTGGAGGTTGCCCGGCATTATTTTCCATGGCCCGGGGCAAAAGTCTTCCAGAGCGAGAATGTGCGACCGAGAGAGAGAGGGGTAATTTGTTTTGTTTGAGCAGAGGGGACGGTAGGGAGTGAAGAGTGCTTAAATTGATTGATTGGTGGCTCGTAGAGTAGTGGACTGGGCCATAATCACTCTTTATGCCTGTTGTAATAAGGAAATTAATCAAACCATTATGTTGCTCCGTTTTATCATCAGGTAGCAATAATTGAATAAACTAACTTCACTTGTCTTCAGAATGACTTTTCTCGCTATGTGTGCCGGCTATATTTTGCACAGAAGGTTAGAAATTGTCCATTGCATTTGTTTGGTTGGGGAAGGATTTTCCTGTTGCTTATTATATAAACAAGAAAATTATTCAGAAATTATTCCCTTTTATCATTCCATCTGTCTACCCTTCTGTTCGCCATCATACCTGTCTATAACTCTGCATCTGTTCTCCAGAAGCATCACGTCAGACTCTAATGCAAACTGGGTAAAAAAATACCCTCCGGTTGAAGTAAGAAATCCAGTGAGATGCACAGCGAGGTTGTAACTTTCTGTTGTTATGTCGTTCTTGCGTACCTCCCGCTGAGCAGAACAAATGTGGGAGAGATGGGAGGGCTTGAATAAAGCTGCTAAATCAGTCTGATTGTTCTTAAATCCTTCATGTCCACTTGTATCGCTCAGCGGAGTTGGAAATAGGGCAGACAATTCTCCATTCACTTCAGCTGTTTGTGGATTTTCTGTCCCCACATTTGCCAAACTCGTTTTCCTTTTCCCCTTCACTCTAAAAGTGTCTCTACAAATCAATTACCTTTCCTGGCTCGTTTGGGATTTAGCGAGGACATTGTCTGTGGCAGATAATGAGGTCTGGTGCTGTGATTTTCTTTCTCCCATGATGCCACACAGGTTATTTTCTCAGTGGAGGCAGCAGGCCTCATGTTGCAGAAATTTAAGCTGGTATTATTGTCTTCCCGTTTTATAAAATAAGAAGCGTCAGCTCAGTCTTACACTAAGTAGATGTTACATCAATTCAAGGCCTGATAAAAGAATTACAGAAAGTACAAATGTCAAAGAAAGAAACTTTGATGTGGTGCTTGGACGTTTTGTGATGTGATGGCCAGTGATATGTTCATAAACATTCACATGTAATTGCGTATGACAGTGGATTCTGTTTGTTGGCCTGCATCAACAGCTGAAGGCATGAATATAAAATTATTTGGGTCAAAATGCAAATTATGTTAGTGCTTACACTGCTTTCAGCATGCTTAATCTCAGTGTTTGTTAATATGATTCATTTATTTATCTTATTTCCTATTCTGATAGGTGAAGCAACAGTAGGAGGGATGCAGTTCCTAGAATTTGAGTTTGGAATTGTTTCCATAAGGAGACATGAGCTCAGTTCCTCACAAAGTGTTGGGATTGTTATGCACATCTGTTGTTGTTAGGAAAATGTGTATATTTGAGTTACTCAAGAATAGTACAACTTCCATAATTAGCATGGTGTTGCTCCATTTGCATCGTTCCTGACCTGGTAGCAGTGTAATGCTGCAGGTTTGCTTGTCTGTGGAGCTTCAGATTAGTGGAGAACACTGCTTGTCAGAAATACTTGTTAGGTTAAGTGTCTAATTCCTATTAAGGGTCATGCCTGCAAAGTTTTGTGGAATGTGCATATGAAATTTCTATTTTGATTATGATGCTAATTTGAACTAGAAATTTCATGCTTAAATTTTGGTAAATTGCATTGAACAAAATTAGGGTCAATTTGACATGGAACATAACTGTGATAGCCAGAATTTTAAGATGATACAGTTTTTAAACATCACATCTTAAAAAATGTACAATATAAAGTCTGCTTAGCTTTCTGGTCATTGATCAGATGCAGATTTCATGCAGAGGATCTTCTAATTTCTGTGAATTTAAAATGATTAATAACAAGTCTTGATCCTGATAGACATGTCCATTTGCCTAAACGAGTTTAATTGGTATGTCTTGCCTAAGCATACCCATCATTAGTATCAATATCACAATGAAAAGAGGTTGCCTTTTACCCCGAATGTTACACAAACAATATAAACAATTTCCATTTTGATAGATGGAGCTCTGCAGTCAGTTAATCGGTATCTACCCTTAATTAACATGCTCAATCATGTCTCTCTCTCAAAATGATCTGCCACCCTCCTTTTTCATGATAGCGATTATCAGTTGTTTGGCCGTGAATATGACAGACCTAATAGAACTGGATAGCTTCAGTGAACTGCAGGATGGACCGGGGACTCGTATATCAGATGTGTCCGCAGCGGGAGGATAGTGTCTCGTTTCATGTCTGTTTTCCTTTTGTAGAGCCAGAGCACAGGGACTAGTAGCCTATGTAAGGCTTTTAGTACTAGAGTACTCGTACATAGCTCTGATTTTAGAGAGGAGCTCTTTATTTATTTATGTTTATTTTTTAATCATTTATGCAGGAGGGAAACACAAAGCTAAACGAATAGTTTGTGTCAAAATGATCTAAAAACAAAACCTTCATCTGTATGCATGTGAAGAATTTGTTTTACATTCCTGTTGCAGTCTCTGACAGGTCTTCTTGTTGAGTGTTAATGGCACTAATGAGTCTAAGTGTTAAAGCATATAATTATGGGTCATAAGTTAGCTTGCATGAAACATACTTGTTCATATTTGGCTGCCATGGTAACTAGCAGCATTCTCAAATAACACTTCTTCCCCTGATGAATCAGAGTGTCCTTAGGATTTAAGAGCGATATAATGAAAAGTGAAACAATAAGTATTTAGTTCATTC
This sequence comes from Barbus barbus, assembly GCF_936440315.1. Taxonomy (NCBI): domain Eukaryota; kingdom Metazoa; phylum Chordata; class Actinopteri; order Cypriniformes; family Cyprinidae; genus Barbus; species Barbus barbus. The sequence goes on along the minus strand of NC_136733.1, from coordinate 40,024,870 downwards.
ATTTGAATGACATTCATTCACATACTGTACATAAACTGTGAGTGCATCCAGGCAAGTTAGGTTGTGACAAGAAGTATATTTAATAAAATGTGTTCATTATTCTCTGATTTGCTGTCATCTCAAGATGCTTTTCTAAATTTCATTGCATAAACAGTCTAATTGGAGCTATATACTGAAGGACAGCAGTGTAGTGGTAATTCAAGTGGAAGTGTGTCGTTTCTGTCCCACTAGTGTCACCCGACAGAATTTCAAAAATAATGACTGTTTTCCCAGCAAATTTCAATTGGGTGAACGCACAAATCCCGCCCTAAACTCACGCCACTTACACAAAATGAAACAACATTTGATAATGCCACAGTGTTTATGCCTTTCAGGAAATTTAGAGTCAACACCACCTCTTTCAACCGATTTGAAATATGACTTCAATTGAGGTGTTCACTTGAAGGCTTTTCAGTCCGACTGAGCCAGCAGTCGGATTATAAACTGATTCCTGTAAGCGTAGCGGGTGTGTGTAAAAGTAGCTGTTGTTAGGTCTGATTCAGGCATTGATTACTATCCTTGTGAGTCATGACTTTGAATCACCAAAGTAGAGTATGTGTGTTTATGTGTATTTTTGAGCAATTGGATTCGTCTCAATGGCTGTTTCCAACTGATATTAATGTGGCGGGGCGGTGCAGTTTGAGGCACAAGCCCAAGTTGTTTACTAATAAGAAAATCCGACTACGCCACCCTAGGAGTTAACCCCAGGGAAAATACTCAAACATGAAGCAAAACACAGGTTCGGTTCCCTCATAGAAATAGACAAAAGAGACGTGAGTAATGTACAAAGATACAAGTGTTTATTAATACAAAAATGATTTAAAATGTTAGACACTAAAAAGACAACAAGAGAGACTAAAACCCCACTTCAAACAAAAAGAAAAACATACAACTCAACTTGGTATGTAGCAGTTATGTATATGTGAAACAAAACTAAATACCGGCAGGGCTGAGGCTCCCAACAGCAGGAATCAATGTGGAGTTCGGTTTTACAAGGCACACGTCCACGCACACCCGTGCAGTCTAAATCACACTACCAAACACTCAAGTGTACACCGCACACGATAAAGAAGAACCACCACCACAAGGCGAAAGAGCAATCCAACCGTGGGACCCCAGCTCCTGTAATAAACAAATAAAAAGAATAAGACACTATAGAAATAAACATACAAATGATAACATGGACATCACTAATGAAGCCAGTCCTCACAGCAATGAATATTAGTAACAAACAGACCTAAACAGAACAAAAAAAAGAACAAAAGAATCAAATAGTTGGTCACCTGAAATTACCACAAAATCACTTGGACAAGATGATCACACACAAATAGAGTTACACTAATAGATGGTTGATCACATGCATCCCAAGTTATGAGCAGTTAATTGATTTTACAATAATACAGATGAAGGAAAAGAAAAAGCAAATCAATTCAACCAAACAAACTATACTTCCACAGAATTAGAAGTAAGAGAAAACACAAAAGAAATAAATGAAAAAAAAGTTTAAATCAAAGAAAAAAAGCTTAGCTCCCCTAAAAGCGGAAGGAGCTAAATAGTCCTCCCACACAAACCAAACATATGAAGCAGGGCACTAAAACGCCACGATAAGAACCAACCGAGCAGTCCCCTTTTATTTATGATGATGAACGCGTTGGTGCGGCTGCATAGACAGCAGCACGTTAACAGCGCGAAGAGCAGCAAACAATCACGGCATAGAACGAGAGGGAGAATCCTATAGCGAACACAAAAAAAGATGTTACTAATCATCCTATAATCCCCACTCCCAATTATAGTTACGTTTAAACACTTACCATCAGGATATCACGCCAGATAGCACGCTTTATAGACACAGATTGGTCACAGTCATACCCACCGATAACACAATGGGATACAGGGAATCATGCCTATTTAATATGCGAGAAGAAATGTTAAGCCCACACAACCATACCAGCCCATAGAACGAGTTGTTAACCACAAACATACCTGAGAGGCGAACAGTCATCAAATCCACTAAGCAGTACGAAAAGGCACCAGCACCAAAGCTGCACTATGATTAACATACAACGCTTTCAGGTTATGCATACCAACAACTCCCAAAATTATCAACCATTCAAACATTGCACGCTTACCTACAACCTCAGTCAACACGAGCAAAACAAACGGGGAAATCGGACGTGACGCATCCCAGGTAACAGCCACTCAGGCTTTAAATGGGAGATACTACTTGCTGATAGGCTAACGCTGCTGTCAATCACCTAATCCCGTTACATTAACATGAGTAAGAATCACTTCTATTGGTGCGCTTTTTTACAACATGTCCCTTTATAATCACGTTAGATGAGTTGTCGAGCAGTACTTGGTGCTTCATTTCAAAATTGGATGTGGTCACGAGTTATCTCCGGATCAGTGATCTGATCACATAACCCTGTGTCCACCTGTGTTTATTGCTGACCACTTGAAATCACAAAAACACATTTTAACAGCAGGTGGAAATAGATCCTACGTGTTTGTTCCATGTGTGTGTGTTCAAGTCTTCGAACTTCTGTAGCAGCCCTCTGCTCTTCTGTCATCTTTGCGAAGAAGTGACATTTCTCCCGCCCACGTTTTTGTGTGTTTGTGTGAGTCCTGATCCATCTGCCTTCTCCTTCAGGATCACGCTCCTTTCTCAGTCTTCCATTCAGCCCCCGGCTTTTCTCTCCCATCAAACCGGTATCAGTGTCATATGACAGTGGCAGTGAGGAGACCCAAGCTAGGAGTCATGACTCATTCACAACAACAGAAACACATCAACACATCCTGGAGAGCTGCCATTAGACTGCCACCGGGACCCATATCACAGCACAAACAGCACACCACGGACAGGACAGGGCCCTACATACTTTCAACACTTTATAGTCCCTGGTTGCTAGTTAATATTGTCTTGTGCCTTACCTGTGTATTAATATAAACATTGTAGGTGACTTTGTTTCTTCAGTAGAACACAAACGAAGATTTTTAACTCAATCCGTTGCAGTCTGTTAGTCATATAATGGCAGTCAATGGGATTCACGGATTTTAGAGACAAAAAAACATACACAGACAAAACCAAATTAAACCCTGCGGCTCGTGACGACACATTTAGGTCTAAAGACACGAAACGACCAGTCTGTGCAAGAAACTGAACAGTATTTATATCATTTTTACATAACGCATGCGTCTAACGCTGGCTGTTGTGAACGTGCTCTGGACGGTTGGGCAGTCCTGTGGATCAGAGGTAAAAAATGATATAAATACTGTTCAGTTTCTTGCACAGAGCGATCGTTTCGTGTCTTAAGACCTCAATGTATCATCACGAGCCGCAGGGTTTAATTTGGTTTTGTCTGTGTATGTTTTTTTTGTCTCTCAAAGCCGTGAGTCCCATTGACTGCCATTATATGACTGACTTTGTTTGTGTTCTACTGAAGAAACAAAGTCACCTACATCTTGGATGCCCTTGGTGTACGCAGATAAACATCAAATTTTCATTTCTGGGTGAACTATCTCATTTAATCTGCAGTTTTAGTGTTAGAAAAATGAAAACTGCTAAAACTAAATAATTGAAAACAGTGAATTAGTAAAGATGTGACTTGATATTTCACATGCCCACCTGTCCTTGAAAGTGGTATGCAGTGGTGAACAGTTTTTGCTTGATGTCCTAAGTGTGCAAATTTAGTTTAGAACTCTATCAGTTTTTTCTACTTTAGTTTTCCATGCTATATTTTTCTTTTGTAGCATTATTGCTTTTTGTTTGTTTGTGGTTTTGTTATTTGTTTTTTATATTAATATTTTTTTTATACTGCTAATTGTAATTCATCCCACACTGTTTGTACTACAATCATGACTCATACCTCAAATTGCACAGATAAATAAACACCTGACATTTATAAATGATAAATATCAATTAATATAAATGCTCGGTATAGGCTCTTTTCACTTGAACCAGAAAGCAACTATCCGGAGCACCATAGTAACCTGCATAGCAACACATTTAACATGAAAATGTATGTATGGAAATATATTTCCTCATGACTGGCAATGTTAGTTATTTTGGTAATCAAGCTAAACCAAAGAAGTCTCCATTCCATTATTGCTAACAAACAGAAACACTGAAGTGTCTTAACAGTTCTACAGTAAATGTTCTGCAGCTAAAATCTGCAGCTTATTATTTGCTAGAAAGCTTTTCCCTGCTGTGAACTTTGAATAGTTCCATTTAGACCCTTCAAATGGTCTGTACTTTCCAGAGTAATGGATTACAAGCACTCAAGACAGCTTTGAAAGTTAGCAAGCCCGAACCAATGCAAGTGCGTGTGTGTATGCACGTGTTTGAGACAGATATAAACAGCGCGCCATAAATCTGACTCCCTGTGGAGAAGTTCTTCCATAAACTCTGAAGCCGATCAGAGAAAAGTCATTTAGTGATGGGGAAATCAATTTCATTTAAAGCTCTCATCAGCGGGTCTCTCTAGCTGACGGGCAGTAAGAAAGAGTCTGGGTTTAAAGAAGTCTGTGGAAAATGATGAGAAATATTCTATTACAGCGGAAGGCTGTAATAGTTACTGCCTCCTGAGCTAGAGTTGGTTGTTGTTGCTGTATCCCAGCAGGCTTCTTCTTTTTGGTCCCCATTTTCACAAAACATCCTTAAGAATAAAATTATTCTTAACTGCTGTTTTCTTCTTATTTGCAAACTTAAGAATAAAGTTAAGAATATTTAGCTTTCCCATGCATTTTCTTTTTTCCTAACTGCACATAGGAACGTTCTCATCAACTTCTTAGTATTTATTTTAAAGTAATAGTTCACCCAAAAATTAAAATCTGCTGAAGACTTACCCTCATCTAAGATGTAGATGAATCTTAACTGGATTTGGAAAAATGTAGAATTACATCACTTGCTCAACACCACAATGGATCATCTGCAGTGAATGGGTGCCGTCAGAATGACAGTCCAAACAGCTAAAAAAAACACTTGTCCACAAGCAGTCTCTAGTTTATCAGTTAACATCTTGTGAAAAGCAGCATGTTCATAAAAAAGTCCATCATTAGGGCATTATAACTATAAACCTTTGCTTCAGGCCATAATCCATAAAAAAAAAAAAAAAAGATTTAAATATGAATTCGAAATCACAGATTTTTTTCCTTGTCCACCAATAACATGTGACATCTCTCAGACATGAACTTTGTCATTCAGCTGACCTCACACCAACATGTTTTCAGTGTTTCACCGTCTGCAATCCTCTTCCTTATTATACCCAGCAGGCCGGTGTATTTTCTAATCACGTACTGGCACACTGGAGGGCCGTGTAGGGCTGCGGAGCCGGAAGGTTGACATTAATAATGTGATTGTGCTTTGCCCTCTCTTATCCAGAGGTGGCAGAGGGCAGGCCTCCTCCTGCTGCTGAGAGAGAGAGGCAATCAGCATTTAATCTGCAAGACTGATTAACTTCTCATTACAATCAGACACACACACGCCATGCAGGCACACAAACTCATGTACAAACGCACAGGGCCGCACGCAACACACACTACTCTCACACTCCAGAGGTGGATCTGTAATTATGCCACGGAGATCCAGTCAGGCCTACTTACCCAGCTCTAGCAATCAGTTTTATTTATGCATTTATTTTCAAACTATTTATAAGAAACATGGCACTTACACAAAACGAATGGCTCAAGTGTCATGTCACGGTCTTTGCTGAATCACCTGGGTCTATCTTTTGCTCAAGTGCCATTTCAAGACACATTTTGATTGAGAATAGAGCAGACCGTTAAACAGAAGTTTTACTGTTAAAACTACTGTTTAGCAATATTATTTTATTTTAGTATTTGTAAAGTGTGATTCTAGAATTATATTTTCAAGTTCCTTTTTTGTATTAATAGTTTATCCAAGTTAAGCCAATTCAAATATACTTAGTCATTTTATATATTTTAACCAAATTTATTTTAACCATAAAGATTTGTATGCCTTTAAAGTTGTACATCCAAAATTGTTTTACTTTTTTGAGGCTGTCGGTACATTGATATTGTAGATTTCATTGTCTATACAAGTGATCAAAAATATGTACACTTCACACAAAATACCTATGAATGCAAGAGATTAACTTTTTAGTAAGTATTATGTTATATAGCTAACACAAACCGAATTACTCAGTTTTCATGTAAACCAATTATTAAATTTTTCAGCCTGGCTGGGTGCAATCAGTGAATTATCAGACAGCATGGGAAATATATTTTACAATGACTTTAGTGAGAAATGATCAGTTTTAATATCATGTCATGAAGGATACACATATCACTCTTTTTACTCTCCTCGACAGACAGAAAGATGAGCACATATGAGTCTTGAGTTTCCTTACAACCTTGGGATACGCACAAATAATTTCAGAAATGTCAGTTCAACTGAGGCGTGTAAATAAAGGCTTCTCTGTTGACACCTCATTTGAATGCTGAGCAGATGACCTCTGCATTTATGAAGGTCTAGGAGAGAAACATGAAAATGCTCAATGTCTCTCAGCAGAGAGCCAAACCCAACCTGCTTCCTCAAACATGAGAGCGTTTACAAGCTGAATAACAAAATAATGGGCTTTTTTCATGCTTTCTGAACAATGCATTTCAATTTCATTATTGAGCTACATGTATAATTGTTTAAGATCATTGCATAACTTTACAAAAGGAAAACACAAAAAAGTCAAAAGTGACCCTGGACCACAAAACCAGTCATAAGGGCCAATTAAATAAATAATCTTTTCACTTATGTATGGTTTGTTAGGATCGGACAATATTTGGTTGAGATCTGGAATCTGAGGGTGCAAAAACATCTAAATATTGAGAAAATCACCTTTAAAGCTGTTCAAATGAAGTTCTTAGCAATGCATATTACTAATCAAACATTTAGTTTTGATATATTTACGGTAGGAAATTTACAACATCTCCTCATGTAATGGGATCTTTACTTAATATCCTAATGATTTTTGGCATAAAATAAATATTGGTTTTTTTACCCATACAATGTATTGTTGGCTATTGCTACAAATATACCTGTGCTATTTATGACTTGTTTTGTGCTCCAGGATCACCTGTTGGCTGTAAAATATTTGATGCTAAAGAATTTTTGTTATTCTGTCCTTCCAGATTGGAGACAGCAGTTAGCCTAGGACCCAAAGACGATGAGGAGAAAGCAAAAACGAAAGATGCAGTTGCAAAAAGCCATGAGAAGAATGGACACGTGAAACGCAGAGGACGTAAACGCCACAGCCACCGTCGAGCTCGCAGGTCTGTATCTTCTAAGGCTGTGCCTCATAGACACATCTTCATCAAAGATGTTTCGGTGCTTAGGAGTAAACACTTCAGTGTAAAGCATGCATTTGCTGCGTTTTCCACCGCCTTTGAAGTGCTTGAAAACAGCATGTGCTGTTGAAAATGTACAATTCAACCACAGAACCTTTGTATAGATAAATCTATTCAAATATAAATTTTATTTTTATTTTTGACCCCAGAGAAGATCAAACACATGAAAATATGCAGCACTGAATCCACATCTAAGCCACATCCTCACTCTATAAGCATGAATTGGAAACCCCAAACTTTAAAGCGAGGCAGACACAAACACTCTTATCTCCTCGCCACAGTGTAAACATTCAGGTGTTGCTGGAATTTTTAACACGGGTGTCTTTTATGGAGTCCTCTTACTTCCCATCCACCAAAATTCAAACTCCACCTGGTGAATGAAATTGATTCAGCATAGGATTCTTAACGCCGTAATTCCACTGATATCTTCAAAGTGTTGGTGATAACGCGGTGCACAAGCGTTGCATCAGTATGTAAAACAGGGAGGACGCCAGCTCAAGTGTTATCTTAAACAGGCTAATCTCTAGGTGAGTTCATGCTCTGTTTTATGCCAGAGAACGGCAGATGCAAAGCTATTTTTTGGGGTTGAGATTTTATAATCAAGCATACATCAGCAGCTAAACAATGCAAGATCAAAGAACGATTCAATCAGATCAAGCTAAACCTCTGAAATCCACAAACGGCTTTCTTTCCGTCATCACAACAACAACTGAAGAATCCTAAATCGTGTACATATACAGTTGTTTTCTTATCCAAATAAAAGAAACATCTGAAATGTGGAAAGTCTTATTGTCTAGTGACAATTTCAGTATCAGTGAAGTGACATTTAAATAGAAGCCCTCTGTCCTTCTGGGAAGACCCTTCTGTTTAAAGTATTTTATTAGTCCTGACAGCGCTTTCGCATTGCAGGTTTGACAGTGTGTGTCAGTAATCAAAAGCCCTCTGTGCCGTCTTATTCTTCCACACTTTTCCTTTCATAACTCTGGCAACAAGCTTAAGCCTCTGTATTTTTGTCACGTGTAACTCCAGGTAGATAAACATGACAAGGCAGGCAGGAATATCAAAACAATATACTTTGCTTTCAAGACGTAGAAGGGTGTAACATATACATAGACGAGAACGGACGAAGACTAAGGGAGAACTGAGGACTTATAAAGCATGAACCAAACAAAGGAGGCTAATGAGATAATTAAGACAACAGGTGAACTGAATGACTAATTAAACAGAATGGGGAAAACTAGGTCACAGGGGAAACGGAAGACCAGACATATAACAATTTTGGTGTTGAGAATCATAGTGCAGTTTTTTTTTTTCGAAGCAGAACGGTAAGTACAACAGTGCTGGTAATGTAAACAGCGCTGAAGCCCTCAGTGAAATGTTGACATCCTTTTAGATTAGATTAGATTAGATTCAACTTTATTGTCATTTATGCAGAGTACAAGTACAGAGCTAATGAAATGCAGTTAGCATCTAACCAGAAGTGCAAGAATGTGAGTAAGTGAAGATATGATTTACAGAATATACAGTGGAATTGCTATATACAGTATTGAGCAGAGTATATACAGAATATAAAATAGGAATGCAATGTAGGGATTGTATGTACATTATGAACAGAGCAATGTAGATTATATAGATTACAGATTATATATACACATTATGAACAGCAGAAACGTGAGAACAGTGGTAATAAATAAATACAGCTGGATGAGTGTGCAAAATATTGATAGAACAATGTATTCTATGCAAAATAGCAGTAGTGCAATATTTTATAGAAATAGTTTACTGTGCTTGTACAGTAACAACTTTAAACAGTCTATAGTGTAATGACTTTGACAATGTGCAGTCTGTGCAAAATATGAGTAGTGCAAATGCATGTGTGTAAAGTACTGTGACCAGTGCAGTAATAAGCAGGTGCAGGTTAGATTGGTGGTGTGGCGTTCAGAAGTGTCACAGCTTCGGGGATGAAGCTCTTCCTGAGCCTACTAGTGCGAGAGCGTAGGCACCTGTAACGCCTGCCGGATGGAAGGAGGGTGAAAAGTCCATGGTTAGGGTGAGAGGCATCCTTGATGATGTTTCTTGCCCTGCCCAGACAGCGCTTATAATAAATGTTCTCAATGGAAGTTAACTGGGTGCCGGTGATCCGTTGAGCAGTTTTCACCACCCGCTGGAGTGCTTTGCGGTCAGATGCGGAGCAATTGCTGTACCATACTGAGATGCAGTTCGTGAGTATGCTCTCAATGGTACAGCGGTAGAATTCCACAAGGATCCTGGGATTCAGGTGAACTTTCTTAAGGCTCCTTAAGAAGTAAAGGCGCTGCTGTGCCTTTTTGACCAGAGTAGAGGTGTTATGGGACCAGGTGAGGTCATCAGAGATGTGGATGCCAAGGAACTTGAAACTCGACACACGCTCCACTTCAGCTCCGTTGATGTAGATGGGTGTGTGTGCATGACTCCTAGTCCGCCTGAAGTCCACAATGATCTCCTTTGTCTTCTGGGTGTTTAGCTGTAGATTATTGGTGGCACACCATACAGCCAGGTGCTGCACCTCATCCCTGTAGGCTGATTCATCGTCATCCTTGATCAGACCTACCACTGTGGTGTCATCTGCAAATTTGATTATGGTGTTGGAGCCATAAACAGGAACACAGTCATGGGTGAAGAGGGAGTACAGGAGAGGGCTCAGTACGCAGCCCTGTGGCACGCCGGTGTTCAGGGTGATGATGGAGGAGGAGAGGTTATCTAACTTAACGGACTGAGGTCTGTTAGTCAGAAAATCTAGAATCCAATTACAGATGGGTGTGCTGATTCCAAGCTGGCTGAGCTTGGAGATCAGCTTGGAGGGGACTACTGTATTAAATGCAGAACTGAAGTCCATGAACAGCATTCTCACATGTGTGTTTTGACTGTCCAGGTGGGTGAGGGCAGAGTGAAGCGCTGTTGAGATGGCGTCCTCTGTTGACCTATTGTGGCGATAGGCAAATTGGAATGGGTCCAGTGTAGCAGGGAGACAGGATTTTAGGTGGGATGCAACCAGTTTCTCAAAACACTTGGCAATGATGGGGGTGAGTGCAACAGGACGGAAGTCGTTAGGGACCGAGGCAGTGGAATGTTTCGGTACTGGTACGATGGTGGAGGTTTTGAAGATAGTGGGGACAGTTGTTTGGGCCAGGGACAGATTGAAGATGTCCGTGAAGACCTCAGCTAGCTGCTCCGCACAGGCTTTAAGCACACGACCAGGTATTCCGTCAGGGCCAGCTGCCTTCCGTGCATTCACCTTACGCAAAGTGGAGTAAACATCTGATGTGGAGAGAGTGAGAGGCAGTTCACTGGGTTGATGCTCAGCTTTGAGTGAGATCTCCTTATTATTTTGATCAAAACGAGCATAAAAGTGATTGAGCTCGTCTGGGAGGGAGGCAGAGCTGGAGGGGGGCACAGAGTTAGGTGGTTTGTAATCCGTGATAGATTGTATGCCTTGCCACATACGCCGGGGGTCTGAAGAATTGAAGTGATCTTCAATCTTCTGTTTGTGTGTGAGTTTGGCCTGGCAGATACCCTTCCTCAGGTTGGCTCTGGCTGAGCTGTAAGCCTCCTGGTCTCCAGACCTGAAGGCTGCATCTCTTGCTTTGAGCAGGAGGCGAACCTCTCTGTTCATCCAGGGCTTCTGATTGGGGAAGATTTTTATTTTTTTGTGTGTAGTCACTCTGCTCACACAGCTGTTGATGTGCTCCATGACAGAGTTGGTGTAAGTGTCAATGTTAATCTGAGAGTTTGTGGTGGCCTGGGCAGCAAACTCACTCCAGTCTGTGAGCTGGAGTTGATGTTGAAGAGTGGAGTCAGCACCTTCCAGCCAGATTTTAACAGTCCTTGTTGTAGGTTTCACACGTTTGATGACCGGGGTATACTTGGGGAGCAGGAACAAAGAGAGGTGATCAGACTGACCCAGGTGGGGGAGGGGTGTGACTTTGTAGGCATCACTCACATTAGTATAAACGTGGTCCAATGTTTTATGTCCTCTTGTAGTGCAGGAGACATTTTGATTAAATTTAGGGAGAACAGATCTAAGAGTGCAGTGATTAAAGTCCCCAGCAACAATAAAGGCTCCATCCGGGTGCAGGGTTTGTAATTTGCTAATAGCAGCACAGAGTTCTTTCATAGCCACGTTAGCATTAGCGTCCGGAGGTACATAAACTGCAGCAGCAACAATGCAAGTAAACTCACGTGGTAGATAGAATGGCCTGCACTTGATAATCAGGAACTCCAGCTCAGCAGAGCAGTAGGTATCAACAATGACAGAGTCTTTACACCATGATTTATTTACATAAATGCATACTCCACCACCCTTGTTTTTACCAGAGGTTGCTGCTACTTTTAACTCTCTAACCTTGTCTATTCTCCTGAGTGTGTCAGTGTTCGGTCTAACTCACAAGACGACCCTCTCCGTGCTGTTCCTTCTGACAGCTGACGTGACGGTGGCCATTAGGGGTATGTTCGTTACCTGTGCGCATTCAAGGTCGACTGAAACTGACGGAAAGACTTTAAAAGCCGGAGAGCAAACCAACAAGCTTAATAAAAAGCATAAAGCATTAGTCAATGGATCAAACAGTGTTGCAGAAAAGGTTCTGTGGTTGATTTCAGAGATTAGGGCTATCATGAAATCAGGTTTTCACTACATGATTACCATGGCCAAAAGAATTTACAATAATGATATTAGTCCAATATCTACATAAATATGGAGAAAAATAGAAGATCGGTCAAATTCATCTTTAACTAAATTTTGTGTTTTCTCTTTTTTGACCAATAAATCAGTCACACAGTGTCAAACTAACTTTTTTTCAGGTGTGGGTAGAGTGTCTTGCTTCCATCTGTCATCTCCGACAACATGATTTTGTGCATCAGTAGTAACTACACACTGCCTTGTCTGTTTTTGACAGGCAACAACCAGCTTTAAAGTGCAATTCTGCCACCTTCTATGCTGGAGTGTCAACCGAATAGTTATTGGTGCTGGATTATTTACACTATTATCATACGTGTAGTCTTTACATAATATCAATGTTTCATTATTATTATTATTTTTTAACATCAAGGTTAATATGGTATATTGGTACTGGTATATTGAGACATGCACCATAAGCTGACAACAGTTCTTAAAAGAGCATTTTTGTCATAACTGGTTAATTTTTTTCTTTTAGGATAGTTTATTTAATTATTTAACTTAACTTAATTTAAGTCAAACCCAACTCGGACAATTATCAAAAGTATTTTTTTATTGTGAATTTTAATTATCTTCAAAACGCAAGACGTTTTAATTACACTTTATTCATTGAAAGGTTAACATGAACACCAGAACTGCTGAAAACATATACGATTATGTTCATGAAGTATGGAGAAAGATTTCCCCATGCACTTATATAGTCTGTTTGATATGTGAGTGAGCTACAATAAAATATTGTATAACTCTGTGATCGACTGTGATTCTTGTGGTGTAGAATTAGTGACGCCTCTATATTTTGCTTAAAGCTTCACCAACCAAACCTCATTTACTCTGCCAGAAAAAGAGCATGACCAAAATTAACCGTACAAATCCTAGACTATTGTAATGCTTGCGTGTGTTTGTGTGTGTGCCTTTGTGTCAACGGTGTAATGTGAGACAAAGGTTCCTAATTAAGCAGAAATGGCACTTGCTTTTCTGCTAATCAGCTTCTAATGCATTTCAGACATGCTAATGGCTGGATGAACTGCCTTCCTATTTCAGACCAAACAGCCTTTTCCACCCTCGGAGAGCGAGTAAGCATCCACGCAGCCGGCCTGGCTCTCCGTCTGTGTTTTGATCCATCTAAATGGTTTCCTCTCTGTGCTCATATTGAATCACTGACTGGCTGAGCTACAACAGTCTGTAATTCATCGACTGTCACGGACAGCGCTCCCCTGTGTCTATGAAATATTATTATCCTGCTGTAGCGATGTGCCTCAAGAAGGAAATCTCATTGCCGCTGCCACCGTTCCTTTAACCTGGACCAGTCATGAGTATTTGTCATGAATATCCTGTATACCTTCTCCCACGCTTTATATTTTCATTGCTGCCTGTCAGATGCATGTCATTCTGACAGTCTGTGATGTTTTGCTGTGTATGTGTACAGTATAAAGAGCTATTTAGTCCACACATACCTCCATAGAAAAAAAAGCATTGCATTTTCAATGTTCTATCCCTCCTCCACTCTGCTAATTCTTACGAGACAAGCTCTTTCGGTCACAGAGCATTTTAAGCTTAATATAGCGAGCTAAAATGAGTGTCTTTGATATAAATAGGGTCAGTATCAGAACATCTGCCTTTGAAAATATTATAGAGGTCAGCTGTTCCGTTCCAAGGGCCTTATCAGTGTTGGAATGGTACAGATTGGGGATTTTGAAGCATCTAATGGATTTTTTTGGGTTCAAAGGATTAAAAGTGATTGAAGGACATTATTTGATGTCGCTAAATAAGATAGGGGCAGGGGGAATAGTGTTTGCTCATTCCAGCTTTCCGGTCTTTATATTTGATAAATTCCCTTCGTTTGGGGAGTTGGAAATGTAACCTTTGTAATTAGCTTGAAAAAAGCCTGTAACTCATTCAGCTGGCCTCTTCCCTTCGGTTTGAATCTGCAATATTGGTGGTTTGGGTAAAGCGTTTCACGCCCACTTTTGATTGAATCTTCTGCCGTTCCTGATGGAATGAGAGTGGTGTGCCATCACTGCAATCAAAATAATAACAGTTGCGCCCCATGCTTTAGTAAACATTGAAAATGTGTGATATAAATGTCTGCTGTCTGGGAATAGTCTCTCTGTTGATGATTGCACTTGAATTGCTTTCCCGAGGAACCAAGACTCTCAGTAGTAGATGCATTGTGGTATCTCTCTGTTAAGCTTCATATCCTTCCTTGCACTTCCCTCGACGTTATTGCCTTTAAAAGATGCTTTTGAGGTGACACCTCAGTGCTTTTGAAACGGCACACATGTCCCGCTCAGTCAGGACACGCCGTCCATTCTCTCTGATCTTCTGCTTTGTTGTTTGCAGAAGTGTGGCTGCCTGTCCAAGCATGCAGCTTTCCATTTCTTTCTCTCTTTTCTGTCTTTGATGCATCTTTCCTCTTTAACCTCTATTTTTCCAAGTGCCTTTTCTGTTCTTAAGAATTTAGATGTTTTGGGTGACAGATTGCCAGCATAGGTTCATTGAAAAAATGAGCCTCTATCTACATTTTTGTAAAACTCCCAAAACTATGCATTTAATTCACTGCAGTTACCAGCTGAAATGAGCACTAGTGACAATAAAACACTGTTTATTGATTAATAAAGGTGCAATTCCTTGCAAGTAGAACACTTTTACCATAGTACATGATTTGTAAACGAATGCATTTTGAGGTTTGCATGGCATAACCAGCTCCATATGTATGGTTTTCTAATAATGTAGACATGCTTGGTCACTCACCTGGTAAAAGGTTGCACTTGCAATGTGGAGCGCTCGAGTATGAGTCCTGTGAAACACAAATCATGCTAAAAGAGCTTATAGACTTGTAGAAGCAAGCTATTATGCAATGATTAAGCAAGTGCATTTTTATCTCACGTTTGCTTTAGTTAATATTGGTATCGCTTGGGTTTAGTGTATGATTTAATTTATGTACTACATTATTTTCAAACGTTATAGAACACAGGATGTCCGAACAGCCATGAAACAACCAACGTAACAAAATATCGCTAGATTCAGTTCATCAGTTTCGGGTTAAACAGAAACGTGCTTTTAGTGCCACTCATTGGACATTTCACTTTGAAGGTGTAGCGAGAAGTGTGCAAGAAGCAATGCCATTTTGCTGAAATGCCACCACAGAAACGTTTTTTTTTGTCTCAATAAGCTTGTGTTGCCAGTGTAGATTCAGTACATCCAAGAATATTAGTTTGTGCCTCTAGAAATAATTTTATGTACAGCTGTCATTTTTTACTGTTAGAAATCAATCAGCGTTTGATTAACTCAACCCTGACCTTTGCTTACAGTGAATGACTGGTCATTCATCAAGCTCTTACTATCGAATTGTCATTGTATGATCTGTAAAATGAAAATAAGATTCTGAAAGTGTGTTCTCTCTTGTATTTGCTTTTCCAGTGTCTCTTTAGATGCTGATCTTTCCTCTCGGTCGGTGCCTAAAGCAAAGAAAAAGAAGAAGAAGTCACAGAGAAAGAGGAGGAGACACAGGTCAGGCAAAACAAACACAAAGAAATCACATGTGACGACAATTATCTTTTATTCTAAGCAGTCAACAAAACTGACAATGTTTGAAATAATAGCTCCTCTCAGCACCTTTTAGGCGAAAATGTCCCCATTGAAACCCATTAAAACTGCTATTTTTAATCGCAATTTTTGCTGATGCAATTTTGTTAATAGGCTTTCATTCTGTTGGCAAGGCTTTAAAATGAAATTTTTTAAAAAATTTTACCAGATGGTGCCATTTTTTCAGGTTTGGCATATAAAGCAAATACTCGCTTTGTTCCTGTTTTCTGCTTCTGCATATTATAGAGCCAACTGGATAAATAATGCAGCTATAATTGTGTAGGTGTGCTGGTATGAATGTCAGAGTGTGGTTTGTATGTGTGTCATAAAAAAAAAACATTGCGTGTGTGTTGTAATTTTTGAGAGGAAAAACTCTACTGTAAATCACAAATCCAACCACTGTGTGCACCAGCGGAGTTTTGCTGGCATCTAATGGAGAAAATTTGGTACTGCGCCCAAACTAAATTTTACTGAAAGCTAATTTTTGGAACTTGTTTAGATTTATGGCTTTGATTTTCTAGCAGGTTTAGAGTTCAACATGTTTCATAAAATATGTATTTTATATAAAATATTAATAATATAACATCTTTTTTTGGTTTCACCTTTTAAACTTTTTTTTTTTACTTCAACAATAATCTGCCATGAGTCTTCTTTAAAATGAGACTAAACGTAACTCTGTGCTCCCAAGCTTCAAATTTTTATGTCCGTTTTTTGACATGGACATTTTTGTCCACTATGGACCTATGTGTTTCTTTTTTTTTATTGATGCACAAGGGTTAAGTATATTCAATTATTTAAAAGCCTTTGGAACACATTCCAACATATTCATATAGGCAAAAATGTTTTACGTGTTTACGCTACATGTGACCATATTTGATCTTCCAGATCTCCCTCCTGCAGTCCATCACCTGTGAGGAAGAAGAAGAAAAAGAAGAGCTCAAAGAAAAGGAAGCGACATAGGTAGTGATTGATTTTCACATCAGATCGCATTTGGAGGTTTGCTTTTCGTACACTTTGCTGGTGTGGTGTGTGTTTTTTGTCATGACTGCCTTTAAAGTCAGCTCCTCTCTGCCTCCAGGTCTGCGTCAAGGAAGGGACGGCACAGGTGAATTTTATATTTGTTTAATATTTCGCTTGTTATTAGTGCTCTTTCCTAGAATAAAGGGCACAGTGCTTTTCACAAAGTACAGATAATGCCTGATGATTATTGTGAAGTATTCTTAAGTAGTTTATGGCTCCCCAGAGGAAGATTTTATTGCTCAGAGTTCCTCTTTCATAGCTCAGGAGACTGAAGTTATGTATCATTTGAGTATCCACTTTGTCTCAGATGTTTCTCCTACAATTCTTTAAGAGATTAAAAAGGCACAATTATTGACATACTGTAAGAATATGGGGATCTGTACACACAGGATCCATTTAATTCTATTGTTTTCTAGCAGAAACAGCGAAGATATCTCACCTGTTTATTTTCTTTCCTGCGGGACCTTTAATTTAAACCTAATCAATAGTTTTCCTCCTATTTTACAGTGGCTCGAGTCCCAGATGTAAAAGAAAGGAGGACAAAAAGCATAAAAAGAGGTTGGTGAATTAACAATTAATAATTTAAAATCCATTAGCTCACACTTCAGTTGAAAGAATTCAAGCACTGACATTTTATTGAGTTATATTCAAGTTCCTCTGTGGTTTATCATTTAGTGTCAAAAGCTTAATGCATTCCACAGTATAAGGCACCTGCGTGACCTCTTATGCACGAGAGTCACATGCTCTAGATTAGATTACGGTGTATTGACAGCCGCACTGTAGTGCACCTCAGCTCCTCTCAGAGAGTGCTGTTACTGGCTGCTTTTGTCGTGTGGTCTCTCAAACTGAAGGAGGCTGGTGCAGTCTGAGTGCAAAGTCTGAAAGCAGCCAGAGAGACAGAAACATGAACCAATTTCACGGCGCTAGTCTGCTGCACACACAGCCAGAGAAGAAGTGTCTCGCTGGGCTTCTGATCCTCGAAACGCTCAGGTTTTGTGAGTGTGTTAAATCAGTGGATCTCAAGTGGTATTGCTTCACGACCCAGTACTCTAAATTATGTGTCCTTTGCAACTGAATTGCACTTGTACTGAAACTGTTTACATAGGCTTTAATTAATTCCTGTATTTTATTGATTTATTCGACATTTTATGATATACTGATGCTGAGGACGATTTAGGAAATAGTCAGGACATGAGAATCTTATTTGCAAAAATCTGATATTGTTATTTCTGAAGTGTTAAATGATATTGATAAGTTGCTTAAGAAACATTAGTTTTTTTTATCAGTTTTGCTTAATATTTTTTTGGAAATCTTGATTCTATGTCAAAAGAGCAGAAATGGAACTACAGTCACTTTTTATGAATTTAATGCATATTTGTGGAAAGCCTTTAGAAAAAATCTTACTGCCCCCAAACTTTGAATGATACTGTATGTTATTCTACAAAAGTGTTTTATTTAATCTTGTAAATATTCATATTCCACCACAGAAATTAGGAAAAATGAATGTCAATTAATTAATTATGTATTTCTCATAAAGTACTCTTATACACTAAGAAATCAGGGCTCACACAATTTTGAAATCTCTGGTAACCCTTTGGCCAGGCACTCTTCAGATTTTGGTAGCCAAAAATTAATTTAACTAGCCAAAATAATAATAATAATAATAATACTTTTTTATATAGAAAATTAGGTAGTGTCGAAATGTCAATCAAAAATATTTTCACAAATATCAAGGAAGGATTTTTTTTACTATTTACAGCGTATATGCAAATTAAAAATTAAGAAATCAATATAAGGTTTTTTTTTATTACCCTTTTTAAGACCTGCACAAATAAAATGAACACCGTATGAGTAGGGTTGGGCAATGTCTATGGTAGCATATTAAACCAAATATTACACGATTTACAGTTCAGATACAAGTTTTCACCAAAAAATAAATAAATAAATAAATCTTGATAAACATCTCATTTCAGCCTTTAAACCATTAAGAAAATGGGATGAGTCAAGCATATACTGTAACGGGGCGAACAAGACGTGAGACATACGGATCCAAGTGCAAGCTTTTATTAATAAACATAGTCAATAAACAGGCAGGATCAAACAACGGCAAACAGGTATGGTACGGGCAAGACACAGAGCAATTCTAGGGCTAGTCAGAGTCAACGATCGGCGAACAATATCCAACAGGGCAAGGCAGAGAGATAACCCAGGTGTACGAGCAGTAGTCCAAGAGAGGTGCAAACAGAGTCCAAACGGCAAGGCAAAGGGGTAAATCCAGGAAACGCGGGCAAGAATCAAAACACTAGAAAAACACACAAGACAAGACTATGACAACAAAGTGGGTTCCGTATCGCAGCTAAAACTAGGAAATTTATAAATGCAGAACAATACTGGAACTAAACAGAAAAACACAGAATGGCTCGGTAAGGCAGCTAACACTAGGGGAGTGATAAATATAATACAATACTCGGCAGAGAGGAAGAGGAAGTCCATGGTTTATGTAGGGTGTGTGATCAGTGCAATCAGCTGTGTGTCGTCAGTGCAATGGATGATGGGAATTGTAGTCTGAGGTGGCGTGCAACAGTTAGTGTGGTGCAAGAGTCCATGTGGTGAGCAAGTGACCTCTGGTGGTGAGTTAATGGAAGTTCATAGACCAGATTCATGACATATACATTATCATATTAATTTAAAACATATATCTTAGTGTCTTAATTGTTTAGATTTTTAGAAGGCACATTAGCTTCTTTCACATTTACAATTTTGTTTGGTGCTTTAAAAATATGGGTCGATATTCGTATTGGTCTGAACATAAATGGCAGACGGGCTTACTGAAAATGCAAATCACTGATCTGTATAATGATCAGTGATGCACATTCATTCTCTGCCAGCAGGTGGCACTTTTGGAACGACAGAAATATAGTGGTTTCCCGGTAATGGCTGCACACAAAGCAGTCCTTTGCTCATAAATGCTGCTTTATCAGGCATTATAGGAAAGATGGAATAAATGCCAGAAATAAATGCCAGAAATAAATTCCATCGAAATTCTTCTGAAGACAGTCGGTTCCCTTCAGAGATACATTCATATAAAAACACCCGCGCCATATTTTGACTTTTAGACCACATTATACTCAATGAAATCAAAGCCTTTTGAAGTTTAATCATGACATTAAGCTGTATTGTAATTCTTATCTTGCAGTCCCCAAATGTAAGACTTCTTGAAATTATAATTAAGAAATTTCTTTTCTTAATAAAGACTTTTATGGCCTTAAATTTAATTCCACTAAATTTAAGACTTTTTAAGGACCTGTGGGAACCCTGTATT
Organism: Barbus barbus; assembly: GCF_936440315.1. Taxonomy (NCBI): domain Eukaryota; kingdom Metazoa; phylum Chordata; class Actinopteri; order Cypriniformes; family Cyprinidae; genus Barbus; species Barbus barbus. The sequence goes on along the minus strand of NC_136733.1, from coordinate 40,004,834 downwards.
TAAGATACAGGGTGGTGATACATTTTGGTAGCCCGACTGGTAGAAACAATAGCCCTGGACATCAGGCTAGCGATTTCGCGAGCCCTGGGGATATAGTTGTGGTAGCTGTTTCAAGTTGACTTTAACGGAAAAAAAAGAGATGTCTCAAAAAGTGTCTCGAAAGTTGTGAAAACTGCATATTAAGATCCTTATCACTGTCCTCAAAACATAGAATCAGTAATAGCATTAATTCATACAGCCTGTGTAAATATAGACTTAAAAAAAACAGTACTAAAAAAAACACCTTAATGTTTATCTCTTAATGGAATCTACTAGCTGTAAAAGCTGCTGTTTAATGTGTATTAATTTTACATCAATCTATTAAACATAGTCTGCTCTTTCATAATGTATTGTTGTCGGGCAGCTGAATTAAGTTTTAAACTTTAATTGAAATCACTCAGCAATCTCATGTAATTCTGCACTCAAATACTGAACGTGCTACTAAACTGTCTCCATTTCAGACTCAATTAACACTGTTTTACATGTGCCACATTAAATTATAACACTTCAGAGACATTCACACAAAAAGCTCTTACTCTTGCTATGGTGTTGTGTCATGTTTTTTCTTGTCTTATGGCATTGTAATTACTCTTTCACTCACTGCTTGCTCTCTCTTTCTCTCTCTATCACTGTCTTGATAAGATAAGAGGTGTAATGGGAATGTGATGTAAATTCAAGTCTCGATTTTGCTGTCCCAGCACAAAATAGCAGAATATGTGGGTGGGATATGTATGTCTCTGTTGGTTACCCTTCAGGGCAAGGAGCCACTCTCATCGCAGACACCGGCGCCGGAAAGCAGAAATTAGGAGTTCTTCCTGCATGGAAAACAGGTACAGTGGTGACCTTACGACTGAATAATTGGGAGGAAGCCAAATTTAAATAAAATCCATGGCTGAGTCTAAAACCGAAGGCAGCTGCTATGTTGTCCAGTCTGTCAGTGGCATTATAACATCACATTTAATGATCTAAAACAAATTTAAATAAGAATAGAATAGAATAGAATAGAATAGAATAGAATAGAATAGAATAGAAAATCTAAAACCGAAGACAGCTGCTATGCTGTCCAGTCTATCAGTGGCATTATAATCACATTTAATGATATAAAACAAATTTAAATAAGAATAGAATAGAATAGAATAGAATAGAATAGAATAGAATAGAATAGAATAGAATAGGGAGTCAGCCGAAGACAGCTGCTATGCTGTCCATTCTATCAGTGGCATTATAATCACATTTAATGATCTAAAACAAATTTAAATAAGAATAGAATAGAATAGAATAGAGTCTAAAACCGAAGGCAGCTGCTATGTTGTCCAGTCTATCAGTGGCATTATAACATCACATTTAATGATCTAAAACAAATTTAAATAAGAATAGAATAGAATAGAATAGAATAGAATAGAATAGAGAGTCTAAAACCGAAGACAGCTGCTATGCTGTCCAGTCTATCAGTGGCATTATAATCACATTTAATGATCTAAAACAAATTCAAGTAAGAATAGAATAGAATAGAGTCTAAAACCGAAGGCAGCTGCTATGTTGTCCAGTCTATCAGTGGCATTATAACATCACATTTAATGATCTAAAACAAATTTAAATAAGAATAGAATAGAATAGATAGAATAGAATAGAATAGAGAGTCTAAAACCGAAGGCAGCTGCTATGTTGTCCAGTCTAACAGTGGCATTATAACATCACATTTAATGATCTAAAACAAATTTAAATAAGAATAGAATAGAATAGAATAGAATAGAATAGAATAGAATAGAATAGAATAGAATAGAATAGAGAGTCTAAAACCGAAGGCAGCTGCTATGTTGTCCAGTCTATCAGTGGCATTATAACATCACATTTAATGATCTAAAACAAATTTAAATAAGAATAGAATAGAATAGAATAGAATAGAATAGAATAGAATAGAGAGTCTAAACCCGAAGACAGCTGCTATGCTGTCCAGTCTATCAGTGGCATTATAACATCACATTTAATGATCTAAAACAAATTCAAGTAAGAATAGAATAGAATAGAGAGTCTAAAACCGAAGGCAGCTGCTATGCTGTCCAGTCTATCAGTGGGATTGTAACATCACATTTAATGATCTAAAACAAATTCAAGTAAGAATAGAATAGAATAGAATAGAATAGAATAGAGAGTCTAAAACCGAAGACAGCTGCTATGTTGTCCTGTCTATCAGTGGCATTATAACATCACATTTAATGATCTAAAACAAATTCAAGTAAGAATAGAATAGAATAGAATAGAGTAGATTAGATTAGAATAGAGAGTCTAAAACCGAAGACAGCTGCTATGTTGTCCAGTCTATCAATGACATTATAACATCACATTTAATGATCTAAGTCAAATTCAAGTAAGAATAGAATAGAATAGAAGTTTGTGAGCACACTCATTCACCTGCACATTCCCACATTCATACGGATTAGAACGTTCGTATTCGGAACATTTTAAATGACCGTTCCAAACATTTTTAAAAAATAATTATTTTTTTTGGGGGGGGGGGGGGGGGGGGGGGGGGGGTTGAGCGGCCAGAGATATTTATGGCTTCATGCTGGCCAGTCAGGTTTTTATCTTATCAGTGAGTGTCCGGTGGCACTGTGGCGATGACTGATAAAGGTAGAGGTGACACAGTGGAAACTCTTTTATCTGCCTCTCACAGCTGATGTCCAACATTTGGCGTGTAGATCAATGGAAACGGGAAAGGGAATGAAATTTGAAATCTCGCCCCCATGGACAGTTGCGCCTCTTTGGAGTGGGTTGTGGGGTGATGGGGTTGAGGTACTGTAGAGATGGAGCACTGTAGGGAATAGTGTTGAAATAAAGTTTCAGGTTTAAATCTGTTTCCTTTGATAGTAGGCGTCAGTGAAGAATGCCTGTAAAGCATATAAATGTCAATCCTGCTGATTGCCCATGTACAGAGATTATGAAAAATGCTCTAACAAGTTAGGACTTTGGAGTACACGCTTCCTTATTGCACAAATGAGTGTAGTTTATGAGATGTAAAATAAGACCATTTTGTACTGGGTCAAAGGCATATTTAAAAAAAAAAACATTTTGAATTAGAGTAATCACAGACACAGTTTTTAATGCATTAAATTGGCCTCAAATGCTCTCCCAGGTGTCACATTACTTCATCGGTCCTTCATACAAAAGCCGCTCTCATTCTCATTTCTGCCATTTTCAAGACCGGAGAAAAACGCGCTCAGGTTTCAAATTGAAATAAGCTTAAGCTGGAGGTGATTGCTTTTAAATCCCTGTCTGATCTCTCCATTATTTGGAATTTCTTAGGGATATTCAAAGGACGAAATCATTATAGAAAGCGAGCACAGTGAAGCTTTACATGGTTTCAGGAGCTGAAAAGGCACAGAGAGCCCACTCATGCCACACAACAGGAACAATGGCCATCAGTTCCCATTCCGGTGAATCCTCATTCACTTCACAAAGACCTATTACAGATAATCTATGTCCTGAGCTGGTATAATTGGCATGTCCTTTCATAGGAAACCGTTCTATTCCACCTTAAGCCTGTGCAGATCAGAGGAACTAGCCGATCATGGAAGACAATGAAATAGAAGTCTGCATGTCTCCAATTGTTTAAATAAATGGACATTAGCTGGATCTCTCTTCAACTGGTATTTCAGCAGGAATATAATATTGGTCGATTCAGAAGCTTTTGCATAATGGATTCCTTAGACAAAGTGCTTCCTTTTTTTACACTTTTTGCCACTTCCTTTGATGCTTCTGCCTGCAGTGACATTTTCCATATGTTAACCTGTGGAGGATTCACCTTTCCACCTCACTGCCCAGACTCTGTAGAAAGGGATAACTGACGAATGACTGTTATACCTTCTCTGTCCCACATTATGATTTTATTGTTACTGTTGTAAAGGTGCTGTGAGCATTATCTTGATAAGCTGAAAGGTTTCTACTTACAGTATTATGTATATTTAATGTGAATATGAATATTTTAATTCCTCCTTGAGGTGAAGGGGCCGTTTAACAATGATTTCAATTGCTTTGTAGATATGAAGATTGTGAAAAATCTGGTTTGCAAGACGGTGGCCATTCATCAGCTGTCCATGGAGGCAACGCATGCAGGTCGGCAATCAAGCTGACCAGTAAAATCTCCTCTAAGTGCTGCTGCCACTTTTCTGAACGCACCGTAAGTGTTACTGATGGCTACCTGATGCGCTTACAGCGCCAAACTCTTGCTCAGTTTAAGGCCCTCGTGAAACCATTGATTATTTTTGCTTAATAGGTGTCAAGACGACAAAAGCTATGTTGTTTTACACATAACTAATGGATTTTAAAGTCAGCAAGTGCACATTTTTCCCCCATGGAAAAATATTTATTGTGATTTATGTGACTTTTAGCAAGTTGTTTAGTTCTTTTACAATAACAGTGGGTAGCATTTGGATTGAAGCTAGCCATAGTTAAGCATAAAGGTATAACAGTTTTAATTCTCACAGATGAAGTTTTTCTACAGTCCGTTTTGTTTAGAAAATTGGCTAATATTGCATTGCCATTTGCTTTTTAATAGGAACAATAATCATCATTGTAGCAATGCCTTTGAGTGAGGTTATTGTTGTGGTTGGAATTTTTAACCAATATGAGATTTGCATATTGAACACATGCTTGACACACAATTTAAACTTAACTTAATTAACTTTTTAACGAGAGTGCTTTTCGAGTGATTTCCGCTCTCAGTAATTACACTTGTTAAAAGCGACATGCAACCTACTGCCACACTCTAACTGCATCCCTCCAAGCAGAAATATCAAACATCATTCAATAAATAAAAGTTCACCATCGCTAAAGAACATGGTGCAGGGGAGTAGTCATATGATGTCATAATTAACATAAACCTATATACTGCTTCATGGATTTTCTAACATTACATTCAGTAAGCTTTTAAATAAACTTTTGTATCTTTGGTGATCGTTTGTATGCGCAGAAGATAAATCACTTTTCCTGACATAATCATTATAGTTACACTAATTGCATTCTCTAATCTTTTAATCACTGCTAACAGTCTTGTGCCATCATATTTAAAGATGGTCCAGAATGTGAAGAAAATATTTCTTCCATTGTTTTTTTTTTTATTTGTATTTTGAAAGTGCTTAAACTATAGATGTTGACATAAATGTCTTTGAAAAGTCTCTCTTTTCAAGAAAAATTGTTTTTTGTATTTTTTAGATACATTTTATTGCACGGTTGGTTAGCAGTGGCCTTTTTCTGTTTCAGTAAAACATGCTTTGCTCTGGTGCGGTTTGTTTTATATACTGAAGCTTGTAAGCTACTGAAGCTACAAAAAGCTGATGATCTTTACATAACCTGCACATAATTGTTTCAGTCTCACTTCACAGCTAGATCATTACAAATAACCACCGGGCTCTGTCAGAGTTGTGCAAATTCTACCACAAACCAGAGTTTGATTGCTTTTTGTGCCACTGTAGCAAACTAGAACTTTATTGAAGTTGAGCAGCTTCTTTCCATTTTCCACGAAGGATGCAGAGTCTGTTTGAATTTGTTCCATCAGTCCCACAACAGAAAATGAGAACTCATTTAAGACCTACAGGTGCACAACAAAGGTAAAGAAAAAGGCTCATGCCGGTTTGTGGCAGAGCGGAGTTGGATTTAAAGAAGAGAGGGTTGTTGTCTTTTTCTTGCACTTTACCACTCTAATGATGCACTTATGTCACCCGCTCTTCCCTTTTTCTTACACCTTACCTACTTAAGGAGGAAGTCTTGATTGGTAAGTCGATGCTATCCGCAGATTTAGGGACTTACTGTAGGCCGCTGGTGGACTGTAAAATCTCTTCCGACAGGGTACTAAAGCAGAAACATGTTCTTTTTGTTTCTCTCAAGGATTTTACCTAGTTAGAGTGATGGAGATATTTCTTTTGTCTGCAACCCTTTTCATATAATTATATAATTTTTTACTTAAGCCCATTCTGTGATGTCTGTTCAATGTTCTTTAAAGGAAAAGTACTTTCAAATTGGGGATTTCTGTTTCCTTTTTCTCTCTCTTTCTTCTAACATAAAAGTAGCTGGAAGTTTATTCATGTAGGTTCTTTTCTTTTCTCTTTTTTGATCTGTCTCGTTCATTAGCATTGGTTCATTGTTTATTTTCTCTCTTCAGTCTCTATTTCATTAGTTTCTTTTGTAAGAGTTCTTGCTTTGTTCTTCTCCTTTTCAAATTTCTCGCATGTGACAGATCTGCATGGCATTTTTAATCTTTTAGTTTCTGTCCCAAAAAAAAAAAAAACTTGATTAATTTCCTCTCTGTGCTCTGTAGGGACATGTGTGCCTTTTAAAGAGTGCTGAAACTGCATCATGCAGATTGCAGATTATTGATGCGGCCTTGATTTTCTTTAGAAAAACAACAACTTTGCTTTGTCTGCTCGCAGGTCTCGCCATCACGTCCTGGGGTTGAGGGTTTAAACAAAATGGTGATCGTCCAGGACTCGATATCCAATAAGGGCAAAGGACATGCCGATTACGATTCGGGAAATGACACGGCCTCTCCACCGTCAAGTAAAACGGGCATCACAAAGTCAAAGGTGTCCGGAAACGGAAAGTTCTCATGTCAGGATCAGACATCTCCTGAGAAGCTTAGGCTAGCCGACAGGGACACTGCCTCAGATTCAGGCAACTCTCTAACCAGCTATGACTCTCTGAGTAAACCAATGCTCAAAGAAAACACCCTTCACAGCTCTGTCTTCAACAAGTTCAAAGGGTGAGTCTGTACTGAATGCATTTTACATTAACTTTGCATCTGTCTGAATTCATTCTATTACAGTTACAGTAAGTAAACAGAATATATGCTATACATTAAATGTATCACTGTCTAAAACACTATTAAACCATGACATAAACATTAACAATATCTTTCCAGCGTAAGTGTAGAATTTTGGATGTAGGACTTGACTTGACTTGACTCTGTTCATCAATCTGCACTGGCTACCAATAGCCGCTCGCAATAAATTCAAGGCATTAATGTTTGCCTACAAAACCACCACTGGCTCTGCACCCCTTTACCTAAATTCAGTTCTTCAGACCTATGTGCCCCTAGAAGCTTGCATTCTGCAAGTGAACAACGCATTATTGTGCCATCCCAAAGAGGCACAAAATCACTTTCACGGACTTTTACATTAACTGTTCCCTCCTGGTGGAATGACCTGCCCAACTCAATCCCAGCAGTCCTTAGCCATCTTCAAGAAATGGCTAAAAACTCATCTCTTCCATCTTTATTTGACCCTCTAACTCCAACACTCTCTATTCTAATTCTATTTTATCTATCTGTCTTCTTTTTATTAAAAAACAATCAAACAAAACACACACACACACACACTTGACCCTCTATCAATTGCATATTTATTCTCTAACTGCTAGCTTTTCTTGAAAAACTAACATTAGCTTTCTTTTTTCTATTCTATCTACTCTTTTTCTTAAAAAAAGAAAATCCTTGCTACGTGTACTGCGTTAGGCTAACCGAGACTTGTCATAGCACTTTCATGTGGTTTTGATTGCGTCTATTGTCTTCATTTGCTAAATGACTAAATGTAAATGTAAATAAAGTAAATAAATAACTTCCCTCTTCTAATTGCAGTGAAGAAGCGGGTAGGTGCTCTGATTTGGAGAAGACACAGCCCCCAGGTGTCGTCACTGATAGGAATCAGAGTCCATCGTATTATAGATATCAGGATCGAGCGAGATCCCGCAGCAGAAGCATATCATCCCAAAGCAGATACTCAGGGCGCTATTCCAGAAGCCGATCCCTGTCCTCAGGGAGGAGGTGGGTCACGCAGCTGCTGTTCATTATAGAAACCACAACTCTGATTTGAAGCTTTGGATTTAGTTGCAAACTGGTATTTTTGAATCTGACAATATCATCTCCCTCGGCTCATTTACAGATCATATTCCCGTTCATCCAGTTATTCGCTGGATTCCCGGAGAGACAGTCTGTCTAGTGCGAGCAGTTACCGCAGTTTAAATCACTCACGGTGCACACTAAACAGGTGAATTTCAGCTAAAAGAAGAAGTGTTTATCTAAAATAATTGTTTGATTAACACATACATGCTCACATCTTTCGTGTGTGGATGAAAAGATTTCGAGAGCGGAAAAGACACTGCAGTTCCTGCAAGAGCAGAAAGCACAGCAGGAGAAGACCTTGTTCTCCAATGAGGAAGAGAAGAAGAGATTCCCCCAGTCACCTGGAAGCCCGTAGAATTACAAGGTCTGTTCTTACAGAACTACTAGTGTTACAATACAAGCTTACAACCTACTGTATGAATCACGATTAACTGCTCTGCCGATCTTCCTTTGGAGATCTGGGTTTACTGATTGTGCGGGCAAATCTGTGGAAAACTGCAGAATGGATTTAAACACTGTAAAATGTTTAAACTGAGCTAAGAATATATTAGTAGAATTCTAATTGGTAGCTGAAGGCGTTATCAAATTAGCAAAAATATTTAACAGATTAAAATGCAAGTGGCAGGAATGTCAGTATTCAAATTCTTTCTGCTTGCATCCTCAAGGGAAACAAGTTAATTATTCAAATTAATGTTTATATATATATATATATATATATATATATATATATATATATATATATATATATATATATATATATATATATATATATATATATATATATATACACTCACCGGCCACTTTATTAGGTACACCTGTTCAATTGCTTGGTAACACAAATTGCTAATCAGCCAATCACATGGCAGTAGCTCAATGCATTTAGGTATCTAGATGTGGTGACGACGACTTGCTGAAGTTCAAACGAGCATCAGAAAGGGGAAGAAAAGGGATTTAAATTACTTTGAATGTGGAATGGTTGTTGGTGCCAGACGGGCTGGTCTGAGTATTTCAAAAACTGCTGATCTACTGGGATTTTCACGCACAACCATCTCTAGGGTTTACAGAGAATGGTCCGAAAAAGAGAAGATATCTAGTGACCGGCAGTTGTGTGGACGAAAATGCCTTGTTGATGTCAGAGGTCAGAGGAGAATGGGCAGACTGGTTAGAGATGATAGAAAGGCAACAGTAACTCAAATAACCACTCGTTACAACCAAGGTATGCAGAATACCATCTCTGAACACACAACACGTCGAACCCTGAAGCAGATGGGCTACAGCAGCAGACCACACCGGGTGCCGCTCCTGTCAGCTAAGAACAGGAAACGGAGGCTACAATTCACACAGGCTCACCAAAATTGGACAATAGAAGATTGGAAAAGCGTTGCCTGGTCTGATTAGTCTCGATTTCTGCTGCGACATTCTGATGGCATGGTCAGAATTTGGCGTAATGAACATGAAAGCATGGATCCATCCTGCCTTGTCTCAACGGTTCAGGCTGGTGGTGGTGGTGTAATGGTGTGGGGGATATTTTCTTGGCACACTTTAGTCCCCTTAGTACCAATTGAGCATCGTTTAAACGCCATAGCCTCCCTGAGTATTGCTACTGACCATGTCCATCCCTTTATGACTACAGTATACCCATCTTCTGATGGTTACTTCCAGCAGGATAATGCACCATGTCACAAAACTCAAATCATCTCAAACTGGTTTCTTGAACATGACAATGAGTTAACTTTACTCAAATGCCCTCCACAGTCACCAGATCTCAATCCAATAGAGCATCTTTGGGATGTGGTGGAACGGGAGATTCGCATCATGGATGTGCAGCCGACAAATCTGCAGCAACTGCGTGATGCTATCATGTCAATATGCACCAAAATCTCTGAGGAATGTTTCCGACACCTTGTTGAATCTATGCCACGAAGAATTAAGGCAGTTCTGAAGGCAAAAGGGGGTCCAACCCGGTACTAGCAAGGTGTACCTAATAAAGTTGCCAGTGAGTGTATGTGTGTGTATATATATATATATATATATATATGTATGTGTGTGTATAAACATTAATTTGAAGAAATTAATTTATATAAGAAATTAATATATATAGTGTTTTTGGTTTTAATTTATTCCTGTGATGCAAAGCTGAATTTCATCAGTCATTCCTCCAGTCTCCAGTGTCACATGATCCTTCAGAAATTATTCTAATATGCTGATTTGCTGCTCAAGAAACATTTATCTTTTTTGTGATAAACATTTTTTATTTTCCAAGAAACACTAACATGCATGGGAAAGGAATAAAAAAACATGACAAAGTATAAAGATATACAACTGTATACAACACAGTCCTGGAAAAAAAGGAAAAATTGAATTACAATAGTAAAATCGAGAGATAAAGTAATATTTCTTAATATTATTAAAAACAGTCATGCTTTTTAATATTTTTGTGGAGACCTTGATTATTTTTGATAAAATGAAAGTTCAATAGAACATCGTTTATTTGAAATCTTTTGTATCTTTTATAAAAAAAAAAACATATTTGCTGTGACTTTTAATCAATTTAATGCATCTTTGCTGATTATATGCATTAATGTCTTCAAAACAAATCTCTAAATCGTGTGACACTGAAGACTGGAGTAAAGAAAAAGAGACAAAAGTGCAAAGTGTCCTAAAAACAGACCAAAGAGCAGACTTTCAGCCCATGCTTTCTTCAGTGCTCATGAAAGTTTTGGTCTGACACTTTGGCACTTTTGGCACTTTTTCACTTTTGCATATGTAAAATAAAATATATTTTTGATAGACCTTTTTTAGATTGTATTTTCTCAGTGTGCGGACAACTTCAGCTACTTTGTGTTTTTTTCCCCATTCAGAATGATGTATTAAAAGTAAAGTAAAGTCGTGACGTATTGTCAAGTATGGTGACCCATACTCGAAATTGGTGCTCTGCGTTTAACCCATCCAAGTGCACACACACAGCAGTGAGTAGTGAACAAATCCACACACACACACACACACACCGTGAACACACACCCGGAGCAGTGGGCAGCCATGCTGCAGCGCCCGGGGAGCAATTGGGGGTTCGGTGCCTTGCTCAAGGGCACCTCAGTCGTGGTATTGAGGGTGGAGAGAGCGCTGGACATTCCCTCCCCCCACCTACAATTCCTGCCGGCCGGGGGCTCGAACTCGCAACCTTTCGATTACGAGTCCGACTCTCTAACCATTAGGCCACGACTTCCCCCTTAACAATAACATGTCATTGTTTGTATTCTCTTTCCTGCACAGTGCCAGAAAGAGGCCGATCCCCTACTACCGTCCCAGTCCCTCGGTCAGCAGCCGATCCTCCAGCCTCCTGTCCTGGCATCTCTTTTCTCTCAATCGCAGTCGAACTCGCAGCCGTTCACGGAGTCGCAGTCGCAGTCACACTTACGCGTCATATAGGAGCTACAGTCGCAGCTCATCGTGGAACTCTATGTACAGCAGACACAGTCGCAGTCGGAGCAGAAGCTATGACTCAGTAGTGAGCTACAGCAGAGCCCGTCGCTAATTTACAGAAGAACCAGATGCCAGAATGCTGAGCTACAGCACAATCCCAGGACCACATCTCACTGTAACTGGAAGTGAAATGGAGCAGCGCTGAGAACATGCTGTGCTTAGATGTGGAACACCAGGCAGTGACAGGATCGTCTGTTCAGTGTCAGATAAGACTGAAGCTTTCCATATTGTTGTGTACTAAACTGTGTGCTTTCATCCATCCCGCTCAAAGGAAAACGTGTCTATCAATCACAAAGCCTGCTGTTGTAGGAAAGACCGGACCGGGAGATTCAATATGTGAGTTCTGCTATACCTTTTCTCATAGGTGTGAGGATATTGTTAGTCGTTTATCAAAACAGACGTAGTAGATAAAAGAAAGTGCAGGGTCACTCACCAGACACTCATATCCTTGACCGTAAAAGTCCATGTATGAATCTATTGTATTTTTCTAGTGTTTTCTTTTTTTATAGGAGATGTCAAAAGCGCTTGAGGAGAAAGATTTATTGCTTCCATAACAGCTGCTTCTGTGTTGCCCACACCTTTGCTTTGAAAAATGTGCCATCCAAATTGGCCCCACTGGCAAACGCACACCCCATCAGCCCAAATGCCAGCTTTATTTATCTTCTGTTGAACTGGAAAACAATTCAAATGTCATTGGCCGTGATGGAGATGATGATGATGATGATGATGGTGGTGGTGGTGGACAATCAAAATGCAATTTTGCGTATCCAGGTGTCTACCAAATATGTTAACGTACATATTGATCTTGCAGACCTCAAGAGACTGAAAGGTATTTTTATCTGTAGAATTCGAGGCTGTGTCTGAGTGATCAAAGAAAAGGAGCATTTTCCCTGTCCTGTTGTTTCTGAGATTCAAAGCACTGCTATAATTAATTATTATGATTATTCTTATGTAATTTTCAAAATGCACAACCCTTGAGCCATGTTAAATTGCATATTATTTATTAATTTATTGCTCAGTTTTTTTGTATTTTTTATCTGTGATCATTTCTGATTGTACGGTTCGAATATATGAATTATTTATAAGGTAAGACCTTTGATATTCACATAGAAAAACTTTTTTTGCTTGTATCATTTATTTCTGACTTGTTTCTGTTCGTTTTCCTCAAAACCCCACAGTTTAAACATCCAGTCCTGCACTAATTATATCACACACGATGATGTTTATAAATATGAATGTTTTATAAAGCATATTTATTGGTTGCACGTCAGTGCAACAGCAGAGAAACTATTACAGAAATGAAGATGGCTATAATAAGAAGTCAGTCAGAGTGACCAGGATTTTTTTTTTATCAAAGAGGATCAAAGAGATATATTTGGTGTGCCATACCGTTTGATGAAACGGCGTCTAAAAATCATCACCTTCATCATGACAGATGATGGCAGCTTTTTTGTTTCTGTGTCATAAAGTCTATTGGAGTGCTTGTTAAATGAAGGCATGGTGATCTCTATGCACTGTACATTATTTAGCTGTTTGACTGTTGTGAATTCTGACACTTGTACAGATATAAAAGCTGTAGACGAAAGATGAAAATCTCGAAGTGTATCACAAATGTTTTATCTTCCTGAATTCATCTTGTTCTCTAGTCTCAAACCGTAAATGAGTTTAGTAAATGATTATGTAAATCCGTTGTGTAAATATGCCAACGTTAAGTGTGGCAATATTAGGCATGGGCTTTATTTATTGAGATGGAGTATAGTGGAACTGACTATTTACAAGGCTGGCTTTCTAATTGACATAATTTGCATTACCTCTAAAAACCAAACATGCTGAAATGTTGCCATGAATCCAACCTATTTCACAGAATCTGGCTTCTGTAATTGCAAAAATTATTGCAAACACCGGTAAAATCAGTAATTCATTTATTTTTGCTCAGAGTGCGCGGTGAAGATGTAAGAAAAGCAAGTCTGTGTTTTAGCGCAAAGTCAAAATTTTCAATGCAGGACGCCAGTCAGGAAGATTATGTCAAGAACATTCCCCAGTTTCCCCTATTCTACAATGTATATACACTGTTGTCTATGTGCACAAGAATATCAATGTCTCCCTTGCTAAAGTAAATTAATGACTAGTTCTCTGTGGTCTTAATATGATATTCAAAGAGTTCTAAATAAATTATTCATCTAATTAATTCACCCAGTATTTTTCTTCTTTGAAATTGCACTCTCTTTATTCACACTGAAGCTATTTCTTTGTATACATGATTTTTTTTTACTGAAAAAGGGACAGTGGGGTAAGACGAGTCACCCAGACTGGATAAAATAATTATGATATTTAAGTTTCAAGCATTTATTGTCATGTGCACAGTGAGGAAAAACACGTTTCTCTGTTCAATGAAATTATTTCTTTGCTGTCCACAGTGAATGCCAAGACAAGTGCAAACTATCTAACTAAATAATAATAATAGCAGTAGTAACAGTAATAATGTGCAAAATGAGATGAAGTTGCTTGATAAGAAATAGCAACAGTAACATTAACAAATGTTGACATTTTTTAAATTTGAATAAAATCAAATCACGAGCCAATATTTTATTCACAACAGAACATAGATAAAACAACAAAAGTTTAAACTGAGAAATTTGACAATTTTATGCACAAAATGAGCTCATTTCAAATTCGATGCCTGCTACAGGTCTCAAAATAGTTGGAACGGGGGCATGTTTACCATGGTGTAGCATCTCCTCTTCTTTTCAAAACAGTTTAAAGACATCTGGGCATCGAGGTTATGAGTTTCTGGAGTTTTGATGTTGGAATTTGGTCCCATTCTTGCCTGATATAGGTTTCCAGCTGCTGAAGAGATTGTGGTCGCCTTTGACATATTTTTAGTTTAATTATGTGCCAGATGTTCTCTACAGGTGAAAGATCTGGACTGCAGGCAGGCCAATTCAGCACCCGGACTCTTCTACTATGAAGCCATGCTGTTGTAATAGCTGCTGAAATACACAAGGCATTCCCTGAAATAGACGTCGTCTGGAGGGGAGCATATATTGCTCTAAAACCTTTAGATACCTTTCAGCATTCATAGTGCCTTCCAAAACATGCAAGCTGCCCATACCGTATGCACTTATGCACCCCCATACCATCAGAGATGCTGGCTTTTGAACTGAACGCTGATAACACGCTGGAAAGTCTCCCTCCTCTTTAGCCCAGAGGACACGGCGTCTGTGATTTCCAACAAGAATGTCAAATTTGTACTCATCTGACCATAGAACACTTTTTCACTTTGAAACAGTCCATTTTAAATGAGCCTTGGCCCACAGGACACGACGGTGCTTCTGGAACATGTTCACATATGGCTTCCTTTTTGTATATAGAGCTTTAGTTGGCATCTGCAGATGGCACGGCGGATTGTGTTTACCGCCAGTGGTTTCTGGAAGTATTCCTGGGCCCATTTAGTAATGTTAATGACAGAATCATGCCGATGAGGGATGCAGTGTCGTCTGAGGGCTCAAAGACCACGGGCATCCGACAAAGGTCTTCGGCCTTGTCCATTACGCACAGAGCTTTCTCCAGTTTCTCTGAATCTTTTGATGATGTTATGCACTGTAGATGATGAGATTGGCAAAGCCTTTGCAGTTTGATGTTGAGGAACATTGTTTTTAAAGTATTCCACAATCTTTTTACGCCCTCTTTCAGAGATTGGAGAGACTCTGCCTCTCTAAGACATCCCTTTTATAGCTAATCATGTTACAGACCTGATGCCAATTAACTTAATTAGATGCTAGATGTTCTCCCAGCTGATTCTTTAAAAAATGTCTTGCTTTTTCAGCCCTTTGCTGCTCCTGTGCCAACTTTTTTGAGACCTGTAGCAGGCATCAAATTTGAAATGAGCTCATTTAGTGGATAAAAGTGTAAAATTTCTCCATTTAAACATTTGTTATGTTCTCTATGTTATATTGTGAATAAAATATTGGCTCATGTGATTTGAAAATCTTTTAGTTTTCATTTTATTCAAATTTAAAAAAGCATCCCAACATTTCCGGAATTTGGGTTGTGTGTATATATTTATTTTTTCTGTCAGAAAAGTGCTGTATTTTGACAAAATAATTATCAGTTTGCTTGATATTTTGTTGTCTCATGAAATTACATTTAAAGTGAGGCTTTTTAGGCCACTGCATACTTTTCAGCAGACAGAAGACATCCTGAAATATAACTTGTTGCATGTTTTTCTTGCCCATCTTTCAACTTTACTCTTCATGACGAATGCAAGGATTCATCTGAAGAAGGAGAAGCAGATACCGCATGCCTTTCGTCACATTTCGTGTTTAGAACATTATTAGTGCTCTTCATATGCGTGTGTGACTCCTCTCCTGGCCTTGAGGAGTGAGTAGTTTTCTATTATGAAGGGAATGAGTCATCTGGGGGAGGGTGAGATTGGACCAGTCGCTGTCCGGTGGAGCCAGTCACAGCCTGGGGTCTAAACTTGGATGGGGAGGGTCTTCAGTCAGCTGTCGTGTGCGCCGAGCACTTTCTGGACTTTGTAGACCGGTAAATCACATATAAACCAGTGGAAAGAGCTTACATCGTCAGTAAACTTCTAGAACTCCTAAATGAGCGCAGTGTTACGCGTAAACTTGGGGGCGTAATTACGCGCCTGGAGACTTTTTCAAACTGCACTCTTCTTGATAATTGATTAATTTCTGAGTTCTAACAGGAACGCGACGTTTGGAAGGAGAAAAGTTTTTTGAAGTCACATTTTTCCCCAGTTTTACCATGGCAGAAGGGGATTACTACACTATGGGCAACCGACAGAGGATTCCAAGGGATCCGTTTCGTGAACAGTCGCTCGCATCTCGATTTATGGACGATGACTTTGGACTGCCACCTTTTCACGACGAGTTATCTATGGACTGGCCCGGCTGGGCACGACCTCGACTGAGCACCCGCCTTGACGCGCCGTGGACGGGCCCGTTGCGCACGGGCTTCCCGCGGGGCTTCAGCGCCAGATACAGCGAGGGTCCGCGCCGATCCAGTACTCCTCTGACCAACCCAGACGAGCCGTGGAAAGTGTGCGTGAGCGTGAACAGCTTCAGACCTGAGGAGCTTAATGTCAAAACTAAAGAAGGTTTTGTAGAGGTGTCAGGTGAGAAAACACATCTGAACTTTGAGAAGGATGTGTTATTGATAACATATGTGATCCTGGACCACAAAACCAGTCATAAGTAGCACGGGTTTATTTGTAGCAATAGCTAACAATACATTGTTTGGGTCAAAATTATAGATTTTTCTTTTATGCCAAAAATCATTAGAGTAAAGATCATGTTTCATGAAGATATTTTGTAAACTTCCAACTGTAAATATTTAAAAACATTAATTTTTGATTAGCAACATGCATGGCTAAGAACTTAATTTGGACAACTTTAAAGGCGATTTTATTTATTTATTTATTTATTTTTATTTAATTTTTTTGCACCCTCAGATTCTAGTTGTATCTCGGCCAAATATTGTCCTATCATAACAAATACATCAATGGAAAGATTATTTATTCAGCCTTCAGAGGATGTCTTTGATCCTTATGACTGGCTTTGTGGTCCAGGGTCACATATTTTATAGCCTATAATAATAAATCATGGAATAACACAGAATGTTATATACAATACAACCAAAAAAAAAAAAAAAAAACTGATCATGAGACATGATATGAAACGTTTATTACCAAAGGATTTTTGCTAATTTTTTAATTATCATTCCTACATGTTAACAAGGCCTCTTTTCACAAAACAATAAATAATAAATCTTGCCCTCAATTTATTTATTTATTTATTTGCATAAAGCATAACATAACTCCTTTAGTATCTTTTCTTAATTTTTCTACATTTTTTCATTTTTTTATTTGCAAAATATACAACTCTTTTATTATAAGTTTTATTTTTGTAATTTAGAAAAGTATTTATTTGTTTCTTTGCACACTTTAATATGAGTTTTACGTTTCTAATTTGTTTTTCTAATTTAATACAAATGATAATTTTAAGTGATATTATCAACACAACAATTAAATAAAAAATGACATTTTATTTTACTATTTGTTTTATTTACTTTTTTATTTATTTGATTAATTAAATATAAAAATAAAATCCCAACAGGTTTTCAATAATGCCCTTTTGGGCTCCATATGCTTCTCTCGACTGTGGTTTGCGAATGGAAGGCCTTTGGCATGACTTGCACATTACCAGCAAATTTCTTGTAATCAGCCACCTGCTGAGATCCCTTTAGGATCACTCACATAAACACACTGAATTAGACCTCAAATAGAGAGTCCCACAATGCACGCCTTTTTTCTCTTTAATGACTAAAGTTCTTTAGTAAAACTTATAAAGCGGAAAGGGCAAAGGGCAGTTGCTGTCTGCTCCAGAAATACTTTATATTTGTTGACTGTGACGGCAGGACAGAAGTTCAGAGTTCAGGAGAGAGCAAAGGCCTGCTGCGCTGGGATTTTTAGAAACACTGTGCTGGTATGCCAGCTGGGTCACTCAGTCACTGTGGGAGGAGGAGGACTCAACGTCACACAACCTCATTCTAAAAGTGTCACACACAGATATCAAAGTGAACTACCCTCGCTCTGTTTTACCAAAGGCCTTTTCACAGACGTCAGATTCTGGTGATCAGTTTTGGAACACCTTGAAAATCAGCAAAACATTAAGTTCAACTTTGTCCTGAAGGAAAGCATTGTCAAACAAATGCCACAGACATTTTATTTTTTTAAAGCTAATTGCAACTTTTTATCTCACAATTGAGTTTTATTCTCACAGTTGGGAGTTTATATCCCATAATTCAGACTTTTTTTCTCAAAGTTGTGATTGCAAGTTATAAACCAGCAATTCTGAGGTTTTTTCCCTAATTGATATCTTGCGATTGCTAGTTTACATCTCACAACTGTGCAAAAACGTCACAACTGTTAGATGTAAACACAGAATTCAGAGGAAAAAACCCCCGCAGAACTCGCAATTACGAGTTTATAACTTGCAGTTCTAAGATATTAACTCACAATTATGAGAAAAAAGACGGAATTGTGAGATATACTCTAAAATTCAGAGAAAGAAGCCAGAATTGTAAGATGTAAGCTAGAACGCCAAGAAAAAAAGTCACAAGTGCGACATGTTAATTAGCTATTGTAAGATATAAACTTGCAATTATGAGAAAAAAAAGTCAGAATTGCAAGATATACACTAGTATCCCAAGAATAAAGTCAGAACTGCGAGATGTAAGATACATTGAATATATATATATATATATATTTTGCTCTCGAACTGTCCTTTTATTCGTTTAGATGTGAAACTGTTAAATTAGCTGCAGAGTATGAGTGTATTTACAGGAGGACAATCGATCAAATGTGTTTGTGCTCATAGTGTTCTCTAAAGAGCCAGTTATTGTAGATATGTAGGCCGCGGCGAGACACAGTGTGGTATGACTGGCATTTAGTGACCAACAGCTGCAGAGAATGAGGCCAAGAGGCTTTTAACAGGCCATCTTAATTTGAAATAGCACAAAATATAGTGTTGCCTTCACAATGACTGTAAAATGTGAAGGGACTTCAACAAAAAAAAGTCTTATATGGACAGAAAGTCTTAGACTATTAGAGTCTAATTTAATGTCAGTGTGGTAAAGGTTACACTTCTGTGCCAAGCATTATAGCTTTTCATGAGCAACCAGTGCTGGGATCGACTTCAAGATACCTATATTGATGTTGCATTTAAAGCAAAAGCAATTCTCTACACCTCTTATTTAAAAGCTGATAACTGCAGAATGTCATAAGCGTTGTATGGTCATATCGATCATCTCGCTTGAAGCCATCGATCTCTGCGTTAACAACTGCCTTTATGTCTTTTCACCAGGGAAGCACGAGGAAAAGCAAGACGAGGGTGGAATTGTTACCAAAAACTTCACAAAGAAAATTCAGTAAGTATCATGAATGTATCAAAAGTTTCTGATTTGGAACCTTCTAGAATGAGGAATGTCACTCGGAGTTATTAAAGCAACACAAAGCATTCCCACTCCTCCACCCACTCCAACCTCTCTGCTTTCTTCTCGCTCTTCAGAGTCAAATTGGATGGTAGAGGCAGAGGAAAAGAATCAAAGTTAGGAGATCAAATAGAAAAGGGAAACTCTTGTTAGACTCAGACAACATATCATGTGGCTCTGATGTCTGCAGTAATTAAGCGACATAATGATTTGATCTTTCCCTCTCTTTTTTTTTTGTCACCATGCTGTTTCTCTGTCAGACTCTATGAAAGAAAAAGAATTAAATTATTGAACGAATGCAGCACTATTTTAGTATTCTAACACAAGAGATATACACTATCATTCAAAAGCTTGGGGTCTAGAATTTTTATTATTATTTAACATGGATGCATTAAATTGATCAAAAGTGACAGTAAAGATATGTCTAATGGTTTAAAAGATTTCTGTTTCAGAAAATGTTCATCTCTGTATTTCTGTTTACAAAGAATCTTAAATATATCACGGTTTATTATAAAAAATAAATAAAATCTTACTGAACCCAAACTTTTAAACACCAATGTAAGTCCTTCTTCTAGTTTCAGTCTAAACTGCTTATTTGATCTGATGTTGACAGACCATGCTGGTATTGCGGAATTTTAGAGACTCAGTCACAATTGGTTCCAAATTCTGCTGAATTAAGAACACAATACTCTTATAGAAGATATAGGTCACGCATAAGTATTGGGTAGAATAATCCATTTTGTAATTAAATAGATCTTTTTTACTGATAGCTTTCAGTATTGAATGAAATCTCAGTCTTTGTGTCTGAGTCCCAGCGCAGGACGGCTGTAGCATTGCTGTGCTAATTGAATAGCATCAGGCCGCTGAAGGCAGCTACATGATGAGGTTTATATAAACTCCACAGAAGCTTGGCAACAAGCATGGAACCTTCCAGCCTTATTTGGCCATGATGACAGACAAAGCTCAGAGTCTCTCTGTCTCTGTATCTCTGTCAGAGTCTCTCTGTCTCTCTCTGTCTCTCTCTCTCTCTCTCTCTCTGTCTCTGTATCTCTGTCAGAGTCTCTCTGTCTATCTCTCTCTCTCTGTCTCTGTATCTCTGTCAGAGTCTCTCTGTCTATCTCTGTTGTGTCCTCTCACTCTCTTTCTAAAGGCAGAGAATAAAACAACAATGAAACACTACAGTAGCTCTGTTCTAAACCTTAGTGAGCTCTAACTAGGCACCATAGATCCAAACAGCATTAGACCAAAATTAAGTAGTATTAAATGTAGTTTTGTTTACCGTTCAAAAAAATGTAGGGTTAGTACGATTTGTTTTTAAAGAAATTAATACTTTTATTCAGTAAGGACACATTAAATTGATCAAAAGTTCGAGTAAAGGCATAATTTTATAAAATATTTATATTTCAAATAAATGCTGTTTTTCTAAACTTTCTATTTATCAAAAAATTCTGAGGAAAAATGTATTGCTGTTTGCTCAAAAATATTAAGCAGCACTTTTTTTTTTCTTTTTTTTTTAAGCAGCAAATCAGTATATATCAATGATTTCTGAAGGATCATGAGACATTGAGAACTGGAGTAATGATGCTGAAAAATAGCTTTACCATGAATAAATGACATTTTAAAATATATTAAATTAATAAAAAAAACAATTGTTGTTTTTTTTTAAATTGTATACAATAAATAATAATTTGTAATAATATTTCACAATGTTACTGTTCACTGTATTTTTGATCAAATCAGTTCAGCCTTGGAGACTTTTCACTAACATTAAAAAATTCAAACATTTTAATGGCATACTTTTTTTTCCAGCCCAATTTTTTTTGGCAATGATAATATATTAAACATATTTAATATTCATGTGTTGAAAAGGGAAAAAAATAGTCAATCTAATTAAAAAGGGTCAGGTTTTGTGTGTTTTGTATATTTTCATGCTTGCTAGAGTAGGGAATCTCATCCTTAGTTTAGGTTTAGATTTTAGTTTGTTAAAGTCAAGCTCTATAAATATTGTGAGTGCGCTGGGTTTCTTTTTTCACTATATGTGTGGAGTTTTGCAGTGCATTTAGTAATATATTGCTGACCATGGAAATGTATTTATTTCCATACACTGTGTTAAGTATTATAATTATTTTATCTAGCATTACCCAAACACTGCATTCACTTCTCAAATCTCTAAAGCGGCCCTAAAATTCCCCCACCTCTTCACATTTGCAGAAGAAGACCAGCAGGAAGTGACTTTGTATGATATCACCATCCATTCATGTTCAAAACAAGTTCCACCCTTTCTCTATAGAGCAGATATGAATTTATGGTAATCCAGGCTTAAAGGCATCACAATTCAAACAGACAGTAAGAACTCCTCTCATTAAAACGGCTGCAGTCAGTCGGCCTGCCGGATGATTAGACAAGTGTGTAGATGGAAATTTCTGGTGATAAACTTTGCATCAGGAGGCGATTTGCAATAATTGGCAACAGACTCTATTTCTGAGCCCAGCACCTGGAGGGAGCAGGACTCGCTCACTTTCTCTCTCTTTCTCTCATTGCAAGTGATGGCAGGCAGAACATTTAAATGAAAACCACAAAATGCATTGGGAATTATCTTCTAGCCACAAGCTGCCACACAGAAAATGAAGTTTGTTGGAAATTAAACCAAAATGAGAATATACTGAGTACAAATGGGCAACTTGCACAATTCGAGGTTAATATCAACTTTAGACTCGAGTTAAAACTCAATTAGTCTGGGTTATGTTATGTTCAGGCAATACTGTGTAGTTGTTAATATTAAACTAACCTTTGTCAAATTGTAACATTTGATTTCAAACTTTGTTTCAGAGTACAATCCAAAAGCGCTTTTTAAGGTGAAAAATTATGGTATGCATTTAGATATGTGATCCTGGACCAAAAAACAGTCATAAGGGTCCTTTTTTTAAAAAACAAACAAACTGAGATTTACACATCATCTGAAAGCTGAATAAATTAGCTTTCCATTTATGTATTGCTTGTTAGGATAGAACTGGC
Source organism: Barbus barbus (assembly GCF_936440315.1). Lineage (NCBI taxonomy): Eukaryota > Metazoa > Chordata > Actinopteri > Cypriniformes > Cyprinidae > Barbus > Barbus barbus. The sequence continues at coordinate 39,982,390 of NC_136733.1, read as the reverse complement.
TGAGGATATTTGGCTGAGATGCAACTGTTTGAAAATCTGGAATCTGAGGGTGCAAAAAAATCTAAATATTGAGAAAATCACCTTTAAAGTTGTCCAAATGAAGTTCTTAGCAATGCATATTACTAATCAAAAATTAAGTTTAGTTATATTTATGGTTGGAAATTGACATAATATCTTCATGGAACATGATCTTTACTTAATATACTAATGATTTTCATGAAAAATCAATAATTTTGACCCATACAATGTATTGTTGGCTATTGCTACAAATATACCCCAGCGACTTAAGACTGGTTTTGTGCTCCAGGGTCACATATTAGCTTTCAGAACAGTGACAATTTATAATGGGCCCAAATCAGAATCTGGTTCAATCTGTACCAAAGAGGTCTATCTTTATTGGCATTGATGTTTCCATGAAGAAACTTTAACATCCATGCAAACTTTTCATTGCACAAAGGTTCTTTAGATTATTAAAAGGTTCTTCACCCTAAGAAAAAAGGTTATTTTAAGAACTGCTTACTAAAAGGTTCTTTGAGGAACCCAAAATGGTTATTTTATGGCATTGCTGTGAAAACCCCCTTTTGGAAATGTTCTACTCTTTCTTCTTTCACAGAATCCCATCCGATGTGGACCCACTCACTGTGTTCGCCTCTCTGTCTCCGGAAGGGGTTCTCATCATTGAAGCCCGGCAGACCCCTCCGTACTACCTCTACAGCAACGAAATTCCCGCAGAACCCATGGAAGAACCCGAGAGCAGACATCAGGAACCCAGTATGGCTTCAGCCGAAGTCTTTGCAGCCAGGGAGTGAACGTGGGCTTACATGCCCTTGGTATTTGTTCCAAGCCAGTGCCAAAATCTAGTTTTATCAGTTTCATAAATTTACTTAAATCAAAAGTCATTAATCTGCTAGGGAGTAGTCCATAAATCAAATGTTACCCTACATGGTTGGATCAAATACCAGCAGCTTTCAGTTACTACGTCAGTGAAGAAAAATGAATGTGATAAAGCTACCAGTCAAATAACAAGGGAAAGGTATGAAATGAGATGAGACTAGACAAATTTCTGTAATAAAGAGTCTACGGCCATAAACATACTCTACGCAAGTACATAGATGCTAAAGCATGGTTAAACATTGTAATGGCAAGTCTCAGTCCTCAAGGGGGCGATAAAGCTCCCTTCGAATGTCAGCAATTTAAAGGTATAGTTCACCCAAAAATGAACTCATCATTTACTAGTCCACATGTTGTTCCAAACATGAATGACTTTACTTCCGCTATGGAACACAAAGTATTTTTGTCCATACTATAAGTATCAGTATGATCCAATGTTATTTTAAACCCCTTTGAGTTTCACTGCATGGACAAAAAAATAGATCTGCAAACATATTTTAAATGTCGTCTTGTGTTCCATAGAAGAAGGTCATACAGATTTGGAACAACACAAGATTTTACTAACATTTAACCAATTTTCTAGCTTGAGTTCTAAGTTAAGATTCTCCTTGCTTCATATTCTGATCAAATAGAGGACAACACTGGGAATGCAATGTATGCTTGTGTTGCAATATAAATTACTTTGAGACGCAAGCTTGCGTAGCTACAGTTTGTGTTCACGTACTTGTGTAGAGTATGTTTGGACTTTCTGTCCCTCATATAAACCTAAACTTGTTTTGGCCCTGAGTTCAAATGGAAGTGCTCTTTTAATCATCTGAGTATTCGTCATGTTGGACTATTTATATGGTCTTCTCTGAGAACTGTGCGTAACTCAAAGGCTGTTTATTGTCTCTTCTTCTTTTCTTTCTTATTTGTGTGTTTTTTTGTTTTTGTGTAGGGATGTATGCTATGCGTTTTTATAATAAATGACATTTACGAAAGAAAGCCTTTTATTTATTACTCCTCTCTGCAAATCTGTAAAGTTAATAAATGAGCTGCATTACAGTTATAGCGGATGTTATTTTTCCTACAGCTTTACACCTGTTTGCTTATCCCACTTATATAACCTCCTGATGCTGTCGAGTAATAAACCTTGGTTTCTCTCTGTCTCACAATCCTCTGTCCTCTATCACATCTGGGTGTTCGCTTGGCAGATTGGCTGTGTGCTTATGGGAGCGACTCCATGGGAGTTGTCTCTGCACGGTGGCGGTAATTGGGTGACAGATTAGTGTGGAGATTATTCTGAACGCTTTGGCTCGCTTTCAATCTCCTCGACGAGGATGCGGAGAGAAAATATTGAAGAAAACGGTACTCCACTGCTGATTAACTGATGTGTTTGCCCATTGGATTTTTCTCCTCAAATCGATCTGCGCTCTCGCGTTGTATAATTTTCAGGGTTTGAGGTTAATGAATCACGAATATAACCATGCTCAAGAGGTGCTAGCATCATAACCATCCGAGTTAGATGAGAATTACACGATATTTACAAAAACTTGAGGGATGTAATGTGCAACCCTGTTCACTGCATAAAAAATGTATATAACAATTTTCTGCAAGCACAACAAGGAGTCAACTTGGTGCCATATTGACAATCTCTGTCTGTCACCTTTAGTTAGAAACATATCTCAGCTTTCACTGATTAATCGCTTGTGTTGTTGTAAAGCACAACATGAAGCTTCACACAATCATGCTCAGGTCTTTATTAGTGCTAAGAAAATGCATGTTACAGTAAATCAGAAGGCAAAGGAAAGAGCTGGGATGTTGCTATCTTGTAGCTTACATTTTTTCTACATCCATCTCCTTTTGGAGCACCTGCTGAGGGGTGATTGCCTCTTGGGTTTGCCCGAAGGTTGATCGCTCATCTTCTGTCACAGCAGGGTCTGTATATCCCTCTTCACCCTCCAGTTCTCGAGGCTGCATGACCTCTGCCTGCTCTCCTTGCTCAGGGGTGATGGTGTCTGGAGTCTCTGGAGCCTGAGGCTTGTCTGCAGACTCCTCTTCATCTCGCTCGGTGCCCTCAGTTGCCTCTTGAAAAGCAGCTTCTTTGTCCTCGTCTCCGGGATCACCGACCCGCTCTCTTCCAGACTCAATGGTACCCGCCGCAGCTTCTGAGGTGGACTGGGGTTGTGGTTCTCTAGATGGATCTACATCAGATACAGTCTGCTGGTCTGGTTCGGTGACCTGTCCAACCTCAGGATGCTCAGTTGAGACAGAGGGTTCAGGAGTTTCTCCTTCAAATGATTCTGGTTTAGCCTCGGCTTCAACGCTGGTTTGAGTCCCATCTTGTTGTTTTCCTCCAACGGTTTCCTCCACCTGTGGCAAACACGAAACAGTCTTTAAATGAAGTCAAGAGCTTAAATGCCACACCAAGGCCCTAAAATGCCGGGGTCAGTGTACACAAAATTATAAATTTTCTGGGTTGTAAAGAAAGGCCATATGTCCCCTGCGGGAAAATATGCTTGCATTTAATCTCTTTGTTGATTATTAGAACAATTATGAGCTTGGTAATTGGAATTGCTGGGTGATTAATTCATGAACTGACTTTAAATTTGGCATTTGACATTTATGGGCATTGTAGAATCGTACACCTCTAATTATTTCTGAAATCCTTTTTGCTTTAATGTAAAAACATTTTGTTTTGCAGCCTGTTATGACTGCATGCCTTAATAAATTGGCATAAGCTGAAAAAGACAGGAAACAATATCTGGCATTTCTAAAGCAAGACAATTTGAGTGGCCACATCCTATGCAATAAAATAACACAACAAAATAATTGAAATAATAGGTTTTGAGAAGTCTTTTTCTCTCATTTTCTTCCATGCATGTATTACACCCAAGTTCCCCCTGCAAACTGAAATTGCAGTCAGCTTTTTGCCAATAGACTGGCTGATATTACAGCTCCTGTCTAGCTTTTATACAAAACCAATTAGGTATCGGTGGATGGATGGATAGTGTTTACCCCTTGGATTTAAGAAAAGTATTCAGTAATGATAATAATGGTGCCATTTCACCATGAATAACAGAAAGCACCACTTAAATGTAATGATGATGTATTGTAAACAAATGCAATGCATACCACCCAGAACACTCAGTGCCTAATTTTGAGCTTCAATAAGTGAAAATGTTCAGACTGTATGATTACAGATTAAACAGCTGTCAGAACTAATCGATACCTGGATGGGGATATTGACATCAGCAGGGGGGGGGATGCTGGGTAACGGTGCTTCCACTGTAAGGATCCCATCGGGTGACAGACAAGACTGGAGACTTTCAGCTTCAACACCATCTGGAAGTCTTAGGTAGTGGTGAGAAAAAAAAAATCTGTTAATTTGTTTTTATTGATCAACAGCTTTGTGAAAATTTCACACACACTGTGCTAAAACAGAATAAAATAGACCATTAGTCTACCATTCAACTGATTAAAAAAAAAAAATTATTACTTTTATTCAGCAAGAACACATTAAATTGAACAAAAGCCACAGCATATAGACTTTTACACAAAATTTCAAGTAGCTTCTCCTTTTTTTTTTTTTACTTTTTATGCATCAAAGAATCCTGAAAAAAAAAAAAAAATCAAGCACTACAATGACAATAATAACAATAAATATTTCCTGAGCCACAAATCAGTATATTACAATGATTTCTAAGGGATCGTATGACACTGACTGAAGACTGCGGTAATGATGATGAAAATTCAGCTTTCCCATGACAGGCATAAATTACATTATAACAGTTATTTAACAGTGTAATATCATTTCATAATATTACTGTTTTTACTGTATTTTTGATGTACTTTTGAATGTGCTTGTTAACACTTACGTGTATTTTCTAGTGAAACATCTTGAAATGTAACCATGCTCATCTTGTCTTTCCTCATGCTTTCCTATAGATCAAAGTTATTAACACAAAATTGAGAGATTGATAACTTTAGCTCAAAGAAGAGCATTTGATATGTTTGTGATTTTTTTAAATACTAAAAATTGAACTTTTGATAAATAGTGTCATTTAGTAGCTGACATTAAATACAAAATTATATATGAAGAGTTCAGATGCAAAAGCCTCGAAGTGTCATTTCTTATAAAATGAGCATTTTTATCAGGTTCCTATTTATGTTCAGTTCTTTCACTTTCATTGCATAGAAAATGAGCTATACATTGCGATTAGAGTAAAATTACTAAACCTAAACATAGTAGCCTGATAAAAATGCTCATTTCAGATGATATATATATATATATATATCCTTTTACAGTAGTCTTTGTCACCCATACCTGCAACTACTAAAAGTCCATCCTGTATTTTGACAGTGATCTCCGAGGGAGCAAAGTGATTGACATCCAAGCTAATTTTCCACTTGCACACCTCACCAAACACTTCCGACACCCCTCCACTCATCTCCCTTTGCATTTTAGACATGTGCTGTCCTGGGGCCTGAGTGAACACGGGTGTGCGCAAGTACCCAGGCCAAGACGACGTCCCCATCCTCCTGAAGATGCCTTCCATCCAGCTGAGGTCTTGAGGGTCCAATAACGGAGGCAGGCCGTAGTGTTGGTTAAAGATTACGCTGGGCCATCTGTAACTCAGGGGATTCCAAGATACATCATGACAATATTGAGGCCTGGATGGCGACTTGATAGCATCCGCCATAGTGAGAAAATCAAAACACGAAAGGAAGAAAAAGATTCAGAAGGTCCAGCCCCAGTACGATTAAAGAAGCGCTAGCTGTACCAAAACGAGACCACTGCACAATAAAAGCAACCCCAAATGTGAGCGGCAGACATCTCAGACGCTGTTTATATAGCGTCCTTGTGTTTTAACACTTACTAAGCGCTAACCATGATGCGATCAGAGGAGAATGTAGGAACGAAGTGATGGCTAGGAAGTTCAATCTGCTGCTGGAAGGGTGGAGGGGCTCTATGGGAGATGCTAATTAAGGATATTTATAGATCTAAAAGGGAAGCAACAAATAGCTATTTGATGAGTATGAACAGCCCGAGTGAAGTCCTGCTTAGTCTTTGACAGGAAAAGAGCTTTTTATTGAAGTGATCGTTAATGGTGATGTAGAAACTATTAAAGTGTTGAGGTGTCTATACAGAGGTTGTGAAGGCGTCTAAGTGCTTGTAACTTTATTTCCTGGAATCCGAATGAAAGAGTGCACAGGGGACTTTCTTTAATGGGCCCAGTGCAGCCAACTCACCCTTATTAATCTCAGCGCTGAGGCATACAGCTGCTGCATAATTATGTTTGCTCAACACTTTATTGTTGTGTTCAGGTTCTATTTAATATTCTGTATATTTGGAGTCTGTACCCGGTGTGAAATATGATTAAAAATGTATATAATTGAATATTATTTCACTACGTGTTACTATAAAGATGCTTGTTATTTTAAACTTGCACAGTTTGTCCTGAGCAATATCTGTGATGCACAACTGATAATCCATCCAGCATGGCTTCAAATTACGTGGGCCGGACAGGTTCAGGCTGGTTTTTTAATCGTCTTGTAACCACTGGAGACCAAGCGGCCAACATTAGGGTTTGCACTGAAGACTGCTGCTGCTTTATGCCTGAATATATCTGAACTGCCTTTCAAAAGTTTGAGGCTGGTAAGATTTTATTAATATTTGTGAAAGAAGTCTCTTAAGATCACCAAGGCTGCATACACTACCGGTCAAAAGTTTTAGAACGGTAAGATTTTTAAAGAAGTCTTTTCTGCTCACCAAGCCTGCATTTATTTGATCTGAAGTACAGAAATCGTTCTAATATTTTGATTTGCTGCTCAAAAAACATTTTATGTTGAAAACAGCTGAGTAGAATTTTTTCAGGTTTCTTTGATGAATAGAAAGTTCAGAAGAACAGCATTTATCTGAAATAGAAATCTTGTGTGACATTATAAATGTCTTTATCATCACTTTTGATCAATTTAAAGCATCCTTGCTAAATAAAAGTAATATAATTTCTTTACAAAAAAAAAAAATGTTATATAATAATAATACTGACTCCAAGCTTTTGAATGGTATTGTGTATAATGTTACAGAAGTTTTTTTTATTATTATTTAAGATAAATGCTGATCTTTGGATTTTTCTATTCATCAAAGAATCCTGAAAAAAAAGACTCAACTAATAGTAAAAATATTTCACAATTTTACATTTTTTTCTGTACTTCGGATAAAAAAATGCAGGCTTGGTGAGCAGAAGAGGCTTCTTTAAAAAACATTAAAAATAGTATAAATACCGATAGTTGATTAAAGAATGTAAAAACTGTTTTATTGTGAAATGTTGTTACAATTTAAAAATATTTTTTTTATTTTCAAATGTAATTTATTCTTGTGAAGCTGATCTTTCAGCATCATTACTCTTCAGTGTCACATGATCCTTCAGAAAAATCTGAAACATGTCTTACTATTATCAGTTCTTCTATCAACCCAAAACAGTGAAAATGCAGAGGCATGTTTCTTCAGATTCTGGATCTTGCAAAGTTGACAAACCGTATAAATGTGAGATGTTTTGGGAGAGATTTGACCGCAGACAGGAACCACTGGCCCGTAGAGTCTACAGTTCACTCAGACGGAGCTGCGCTGAGGATGTGCTGGAGTCACTTCACCTGGAACCAAAGAATCTCATCACAAATGATCTGGGACAAATACACCAGGTACTACGATCTGTGCAAGACACACAAGCATGTTAATAAGATCACGTTAATTCTGAACAGCTGGACAAAGGATAGTAAACTGTGTAGTGTGACAATATATCTAGATATATAGAAAAAAACAAACAAAGGTTTTATTCAGAGGTCCAAACTAAGCAAAAATATGCACTGATGAAATTGTGGTAGTTAATAATAATAAGATCTTTATAACAGAATAGCAGACTACTTACTACTTACTTTGTCACTCTATATCTGCCAACAATATTTAATATTTAAATGCTTAGTTTATGATCAAATATCTGTAGTAGTTTTGTGTGTGTGTGTGTGTGTGTGTGTGGAGGGCAAAACATATTATGCAATATAATACAATAATAATTAAAAGATTAAAAGTCTGATGCATAATATTTTATATTCACATTTTTGTTTTTTACATTTTAAAAATCCTTTTTTTATTGCGTATGTGAACATTAGAGAAAACATTAAGAGAGCATTTCATTTGATCATTTAGAGAATATTATGGGAATGTTTTTTGAATGTTTTCTGAAGTGACGTCCAACTTAAAAGAATTATGATGCATAAATAAAGTTTTTGTGCTAATGTTTTGAGATTGTTATCAAATACCAGTTGACTTTATAACAGAATGAATGTTCTGCTAACATTACTGAAAGACATTACTGTGTTTATAAGTTCAGAAACCATTCCCTGATAACTGGGAGCCTTTTTTAAACTTAACTACTGTACCTTCCTTTTTGATGTGATTAGTGTGGACTTTTTCACCCATGGCATACTGTCCAAGCTCTCCTCACCTCTGTAGGCCATACACATCTGTCTTGATCCTTGAACTAAAGTACTCCAATTACTCTTAATGGACATGGATACAGAGTAAATTAATGACTCTGACAGCATCACCTGTGATAAGGGCATCACCTTTTCCCACTTTGCACTTCATTTCTCTTGTGCTGAGACAATCTGTTCCATAGAGGCCTGTAGCTTTAACAGTGAAGGATAGCCTCCAGTCCTGCTGAGGTGTTCAGCACGGCTCTGTGCTCCTCCCAGTGGCTTTACATAACCCGCACAGACGTAAAGAATGAGATGCAGAGGCTGTCATTTGAAACACAATTACTCCTGTGAAGTGGGCCTCAGCAATGCCATCACTTCCTATAACCACATGCCTTAAACAGCTACAGATTTGCAGAGAGCCTAAAGCATTATGGGACTTTACATTGTCAAATGAGTGCCAGAGCTGTGAGCATTGCATTTATTATCATTATATGTTTAAGTTCAAGTTAAGTTCAAGTTTATTTGTATAGCGCTTTTTATGATACAAATAGTTGCAAAGCAGCTCTACAGGAAATTAAGTTTCCACAATATATTTATATAGTGCAGAACCTTAATATATTTAACTTATAGCAAAATTTGGTAATTCTGTATGTTGTCTGAGCGTTGGCATCCTCTGAGGTCCTCTGAGGTGTTTAGGCATGCATAGGTTGCTTTTGTGTGTTCTCAGTATTTAAAGTGACAGGAAGAATTGTTATTAGGTAGCATGGCAACAGAAACGTAAGGAATGCTGTAATGAAATTGTAAGTACTATCTGATATTTCCACTGTGCTTTTTGAAACTGTTTCAGTGCTCTTAAAACTATTCTCCCAGATGGTCTGTTTAACATTCTAGTAGCATAATCAGATGTTGTACACATTCCTTTTGCGTCGAAACAGGGTAGCGTGAGGCTTCTCCAAGGATAGACTAAACAAATGTCCTTTGTGCTCCTGTGGTGTGCTTTTATTTGCCACCTGTGTGCTCATTTCTCAGAAGCAATGAAGCAAACATATGCACGTTTGTGTTTGTCTTTTTTGTGAACAATTATTTTTTATTTTATTTAAAGGCAAACTTAAACACACAAAAATAAATTAATAATATACAGTGATACAAAAACTACACATCATAAAGAAGAAAATAATAATTATAAATAACATGCACCGAGTGCACCCCGTGGACATACATAAACTGCAATTTGGGAAAGGCGATACATGCACACAGAAGTGCCCCAAAGGGGACAGACAAAGTCCATGCAGAAATTTCAAAACGGATCATCCAATGGTCTGGGCTCTTCGAGGATGATGTGATTGTCTCCCAGATCCGATCAGAAAACAAAGTTCGTAAGTCACCACTGATATCCTTAGACCAGATAGGTATTATGGACAATGGTCTGCATGATTGTTCGAGGAGAAAAGAGCAAACAACTGAAACAGAAACAACAGAATTATCAGTGAGGAGAATTACTTTTCACAAGGGATGTACAGGCAATTCTGTCAGCATTATCACCATTTCTGTCTAAATTTCTGTCTAAATCTCTTCAAACAGTTATCAAAACACCTTTAGTTTTACTGTCAGTCGCAGCAAAAGAGACCACCTCGTAATATTTATTATTGCATCTATGAACATCATCCTTCTACAAATGAGCTTCCTGGATCAAAGCAATATCAACCTTTTTTCGTTGCAGTAGTTCTAAAAAACTTATATGTTTATGGGGGCCATTTAAACCATTGACATTACAACTTATATTAATTTCAGTCCTTACTATCAAACAAATAAGTGCACTGAACAAATGAGAGAAATTTATACCGCTGCAAATGAATTAACTCAAGTCTGCCTTTAAAAATCCATTAACATAAAGAAAACCTACCCCATAAAACTTTTACAGACTGGGGTGAAAACCCCAGGCTGCCGCCCTCCCCGTCTTAATCAGTGACAGTAACATGACAGCCAGAACAATTCAGAACACCGCCATTAGCCCTATTATAAGAGAACAGAATCACTTCAGATTCACACGAGTCGATAAAGTGGAGTTAAAAAAAAAAAAAAAAGAGTATGTATACTTTCCATAACGAGGAAACAGACATAAATAATTGCATCATGTACATTGAAAACTGTACATTAGTGATTCCAAGTTTCCTAGCTTACATGAAGAACTACCAGTAGATGATTGTCACATGAAGATCTAGATCAGTAAATCAGAAGTCGAGTCACTCGGTATTATCAAGCGCTTATGCCACGTCCATCTTCAGCGTAGCAGGATACTGAAGAAAGGTCTGCAGACGTGCCTCTTTCAATTCCTTCCATATTGTACTGAAGGAACTCCGCTTCTTTGCCGTCGCGGGAGAGAAGTCGGGGAAGAAGCTCAACATCGCACCGTCATTCACTCCCACAGGACCGCAGCATCTTGCTTCATTCAGAATCAAATTCCTGTCGTTGTAGCGTAACAGATTGAAGAGAAACACTCGTGGTTTGGAGTGATCAGTTGAAGCTCTGGAGTAAACTCGATGCGCACGTTTGATCTCGATATCTCTGCCCGCAAGTGATGGGATCCAGATCGGCAGTGACCGTTTCAGAAAGCCAATCGGGTCATCCTTCTCGGCCCCTCCAGGTAGTCCCAGCAGTCAGAGATTACTGCGTCTGCTGTGGTCTTGTAAATCAGTCACCTGCTGCTCGAGGGCATCCAGACGGCCAGTGTGTTTGTCGATCACTTTTTTCTGCTCTCTCTGTTCCCCGATTAAAAAGTCAACTTTAGAGCATACCCAGACAGCAACATAGTTTGGGCCGACAGTTGCTTTCTGGGTATATTCTGGATTGTAGTCATGTGAGAGGCGAATTCGGTGTGCATCGCTGCTAATTCAGCCTTCAAAATGTCCTCAAATCGCTTTATAGTGACCGCCATATTGTCTTCTACTGTATGTCTGCTCGGCCCGCTGCGGCCACTGGTTTTGTTTTCTCCTTAATTAGTGAGGATGATGATGAAAGATAAGCAAGTTTTCGACTGTGTGACATCTCCAGACCAACGGCAAACTAAAATACTACCCCAAATGTAAGAAAAGAAGACAAACAACAGTAAAAGACAAAAATAAAAGTAAAAGATATGCACGGAGCTCAGCTAAGGTGCGTCTTGGCTCCTGAAAGCGTCACGTGATCCCTCATGTTTGTGTTTGTCTGAGGAGTATTTTTATGTTTTCTAGAATGAGTATTGTAAGATACTGTTGTTGTTGTTTTAAGCATGAACTTTTTAAAGTATTTAATAGTGTAGTGTGAGGGAAGCTGCTTTAGTTAGGCAGGATACTCATAATTAAAAGTAATTCAGTAAAGCTGCCCTCTTGAAAGTAGTTTGCAAATAGTAGAAATAATGAGGCAGTATGTTCATTAATGTTTAGCTTTCAAATGTTGCCATATTTAGCAATCTGACGAGTGTTTATCTGGCACAAAACAACTATAACTATAAAACCATTAGCAAATTATACTAATTTATAAATGAATCTATAAATCCAAAGCTATGAACTTACTAATTTTGCAAATAAAAAAAAAAAAAATAGGAGCACCTTCTGATCAATTCCCATGAAAAGGCCATATTTGCCCCCTTAAAATGTTTTCCAAGGGTATTTTATTTTATTTGTTTTTGTTTTTATTTATTTATTTTAACGTTTGTATATTTTTCTATTCTTTCAACGTGTGTCAAATCTTACATTAACAAATTAAAAATAATAATTAAAAATTAAGACACTAAATTCAAATTCAAATGAAATCAATATCAACAAAATCCATCTTTGCACTGCAGAGGTGGCACAAAAGCCATTGCATAATGTTATGAGATTACTGTTTTAATTATAAGATCTTGAATACAGAAATATGAAATGTTTAAAAAACTGAGGAGATTTTGTGATTAAATGTAGAGTGGTCGGCAAATCGTTGTCATTGAATCAATTCGTTGAACAAATAATTGATTCAGTAATGAACTAAGTGACTGTCCATGAATCTCTGGCTCGATTCGTTCAATAATGAAACACTTGAACACCTTTGCTACTAGGATGCACATCGCTGGCTTTGTTTGGAACTATTTTCATTTCAACACCACATTGTGTTTAAAATGTAAGTCACTTGATATTAAACTGTTGCATAAAGTCAATATCACATTTGTAATCGTCACGATATTGGAGGAAAACAGCACTCTTGCTCGTGTGGTAACTGTACAACTCATACAGGAGCATGTCTGTCCTAGCCTAACCCGCATTTTGATTATTAGATTTTATTTGACAGTCTGCAAAAAACAACAGAATGATCGTTATCACATGTGTAATACTTTCTAAAAGAGCTCAATGTCCCCCGACAGTGTCTCATCTGGAGGCCCCAGGGCTCTGGTCCTGCGGTCCATAATCCGTCCTTCATCCATCCTCTCTTTCAGAATTTAAGTAAAAAAACCTACAACCCACCTCCGTTGTATATTAACACAAAATATGTTCAAATTAGTGCTGTCAAACGATTAACCGTGATTAATCGCATCCAAAATAAAAGTTTTTGTTTACGTAATATATGTGTGTGTTCTGTGTATATGTATTATGTATATATAAATACACACATACAGTATATATTTTGAATTTTGCAGCCCCTTGGCTTTCACTGTGGAAAAAATGACTTGTTATTGTAAAAGTTCAACTTCTAATTATAAAATAATATATAAAAGACATAAAAATCTTTTGCATGTACTGTAAATGAGAGTTTTTGTACATTATTTTGAACACGTTTATAGCGCTGCTCACAGTTAAGTCTCACTGGTTCAAAATCCTGCTCCACTAATTTATGCATTAAAAATTAATGCATAGATTAACACTTACCTATTCTATTATTTTTTTTTTAAATAAAGCTACATTGTACAAGCTACGTGTACTGAGCTAGACTAACTGAGACTTGTCATGGCACTTTGTGTACGTCGCTTTGGATAAAAGCGTTTGCTAAATGATTAAATGTAAATGTAAAAATCAAATGCATTCTGAATGGCTGTAATCGTGTCAACATAATCCATACATTTCATTGATTATGGTCCTGTTGAACGTATTATGTCATTTTTAGTAAGCATGGTCAATCTGAAGTCGATTCGCTCTTTAAGGTAACCGCTCTTTAAACTGTGTTTAAATGTGGCTCATATGTTGTGGCTTTAGGCCCAGCAGGGGTAGAGCAGTGGAGGCAGAGCTTTCTGGCATGTCTGGCTCAGACACAAGCAGATTTACTGCAAATGAGATCATCTATCAGCAGGGAAGAGAGAGGATGTGGACAAGGGCATGGAGGACATGAGTGAGGGAGCGGCCGGAGCAGAGACCTCTGCCTGAGAAAGGACACATTCTTTCAGCCTCTGTCTCTTTGTCTACCTCTTTTCCAGAATTATGAGATGGATCTGACCTGTGGTATTTTATATTGGATGGAGATGGCATTCAGAGATGCATGCACTTTTACAGTGAACTGAAGCTTGTGATGACTGTTTTTGATTTTATTTCGGGCATTTGCCTTTATTTGAAAGAATAATAGAAATAATGCATAAGGCAAATTTCTGCTTTTAATATTTTCATATACTTACATCACTATATATATCACACTATATTAAAGGCACAGCTAAATGTGACATTTATTATAATGGGTTTATGTGAAGACTGTTTTTGGTTCACATAAATGAAAAGTAATTTTTTCAATGTTTTGTAAAAGTTATATGCCTATTAAATGTTTTAAATGATGGCACAAATTTTACTATAATTTTGAATGGCTATATGTACTTATTTTATCCTAAGAAATTGATTAAAATATCTATTTAACAGGCATCAGTATCAGTATTAGTGTTATTAAACAAATATTTAAAATATACTGTCTTTACATTAATTTGAGGAGTTAATGTGAAAAATATAAATTTTTATTACAAACTTTAATTTTCAGTGCAATTAATCCTGATTAATTAAATAAAAATGTATATATATATATATATATATATATATATATATATATATATATATATATATATATATAAACAATGAAACATTATGACAAATGAAGAAACTAATATTTAAACTTCTTCAGTATTTCTAGGATAATAAGTATAATTTGTCATTTCTTTTTCTTTTCTTTTTATTAAATGAGAAAATAAAACACTATATGTAATGAGCTAACTGCTGTGCAACATCTCTGACAAAGCCTGAAAAAATGTAGATCTTCATTATCACTAAGAGGGGAAAAGCTTTAAGCACCTTGTCTGTAATGAACTTCTGTTATGTTGTAATGTCTTCTCTGGATTCTGTGGGCTGTACTTTAATTCTCATTTCTATGCAACTGTGCTGGTAATAAAATCATCCTGAAATGACTTGTGTTTTTCTACAAGGCACCAAATGAGAAGATCGCTGAAGTTGATGAAGATTTCATTCACAAAACCCCTCCACATTCTTCACAGGAAAATGAGGTGTGAGGCTTTATCTGCATTGCTCTCACACGTACTCAATGATTATAACTACACACTGGTCCTGTTTCTGCAGCTGAGTGAAAAGTATGAGACGGCACATGGCATAGGTGCAAACGAACGTGTTAATTAAAGTCAGCCGATTCTCTGTGCAAATAGATGCAGGTTATATGTGGAATGCCACATTTGGAGAATTGTGCCCATCTCTCAAGTTCAAGCTCTAGTCATTGCCCTCATTTTAGCATGCCTTGCCTATTTTGCGTTTATGAGTTGCGGTTTAAAAATTTGAACTTTTGAAGAGCTAAACAATAACAGAGTTTTGGACCATCAGGCCAGTGCTGTGTTGTCAGTACAAACATTAGAAGAGCAAATTTATTTAATTAAATATGTCACCAAGGTATATAGCAATAGTGTGTAGGATGGCTGTCATGAAGTTATATAAATATATACGTTATATAAATGTCAGATAAGAAGTACTTAATTTATAAATAATTGTATTCAGCAGAATGCATTCAATTGATCAAAAAACATTTAAAGGTAAAAAAAAAGTAATAATAAAAAATGCTGTTTTTAATCACTTTTCCAAATCCTGACAAAAATTATCACAGTTTCCACGTTATGCTACAACACTGATATTAATAAAAACAATTCATTAAAAAATATTAGAATGATTTCTAAAGCATCATGTGACACTGAAGACTGGAGTAATGATGCTGAAAATACAGTGCTGCCATCAGAAGAATTACTCAGAATTTACAATGTATTACAATAGAAAAGTTATTTTAAAGCGCAAGAATTTGTACCATCCCTATGTTGAGCCCTGTTGATGAATATTTCCAAAACCTTCTGATGAAATGATGTTCTTTGGTTCATTCTCACTGTTTAATCCCCCCATAGAAATTGGCACCAAAGTGGCCCCGGTCGTGGAAGAGAGAGGACACAGTTCTTCGAAAACACTTATGCCGCACAAGGTTTGGATTCCTACTGTGCACTAATTATTGTTTATGTCTGCATCAATATGCTGTTGCAGTTTAGCTCCAGTGAGCGGCGTTCCACAGATGCTGTAGTTAAGCATTGCCAAATCACTGGATTCCCTATTTGCATATACACTGACCAAAATTATAAATACAACACTTTTGTTTTTGCCCCCATTTTTCATGAGCTGAACTCAAAGATCGAAGACTTTTTCTATGTACACAAAAGGCCTATTTCTCTCAAATATTGTTCACAAATCTGTCTAAATCTGTGTTAGTGAGCACTTCCCCTTTGCCGGGGCTAGTTGTCACACCTGTATTGCATTAATCAGTTAATCAAATCATTATGAGGGAAGAGTTTAAATAAAGACATGCATAAGAGAGCACAAAAGTCTTCAGATAATGAAATTCTTAAATCATAATGCAAAGTACTGACATTTCAGTATAAGATTTGAGCTATTTTTTTCTGGCGGTGCCCCCTGTAGACGCCAGCACAGCTCTGATTAAGTTTAAACCACATTAATAAATTCATACGTAGCCAGTAATTTAAATGATAAACTGTGTGTTCTTGCAGCAAGACCTGTTATTATCTGTTCTTCCTCTCCACCCCACTCTCACCGCCTGCGTCTTGCCCAGCGGCTATGGTTTCAACCTGGCAGGCATCACCGATGGCATTTTGTTTGTGAGGGAATTTAACACAGTCTCACCACAGGCAAGAGTGCTGTGTGTCCCTCTCTCACCCTCTTCTTCTCCTTCTCTTTCTGCGCATCATAAAATGGTTGACATTTATGACAGACACGACCGTAGCCAAGTGTGCTGAAATATTCATACTCATGAAGACTGGCATTTTTGAAAGGAAAAATGCAATTGTTGTTGCCGCTTTCAATGAAACACAGTCGCGAGAGGATAAGGTCTTCGTTCTTGTGTCTATCAAGAGCTCTTTGTTCAGTATTGCTTCAGTTATTTTGTTAACTTTACTTTTGGCCTTGATGAAATATGTAGCTTATGTACTAATTATTATTTTTTTTTTTAAATGCCATAGTTAATAGAGTGCTGCAATGATGATAACATATTTTTGTAAGCCAAGCCGGAAGCTAGAATAATATTGGTTCCCTTGTCAAAAACACAGTAAGATTTTTCCACTGGCTTTTGTATTATTACTGCGAAAAATGAGCTCTGTGACCAACAAATGCTTATAATTCTTGCATGTTTTGTTCATCATAATCACAATTAAACTAAATGTTTATGACTTTCGATGCTTAAAAACAACCAGTAGAAGTAAAAAGCTAAATTTAGGCTTTAAACAAACTACACTATGGTTACATGACTTAAGTGTCACCAGCAAGCTTCTTTCAGTCTTTATTTAAAATAAATTTTCCCTTTTTGTTAGAATAGTTTGTAAGAGCATTATTATATAATAAATCCTGAGGAAACACATGCAAGATGACTTGGGTCTTTCTCTCAAGAGAAATATCTGACAGTCAAGAGACATGTCCATTTGCTCGCCATTTAAAGATATCTCATTTGTGATTTTTTTGTTTGTGGTTTCATACAGGTTATTAAAGGAATAGCTTACCCCTAAATGAAAATGCTGTTATAATATACTCACCTTCAGGTTGTTCTAATCCTGTATGAATTTCTTTCTTTTGCTAAACACAAAATAATATATTTTGATGGCCCCCATTGACTTCCATAGTATTTTTTTTTTTTTTTTTTCAACTGCTTGGTCACCCATATTCTTCAAAATATCTTATTTTATGTTCAACAAAAGAAAAAAAGGTTTGGAACAACTTGAGGGTGAGTAAATGATGACAGCATTTTCATTTTCATATCACGACTAGTTTTTTAAACTTATTCAAAATTAATAATAACATGTATGTTACAAATACTCAGTGATAGTGGTCTCAGCCAATTATGTGCTCTTATTTGTTGCATAAAAAAAAAAAATGTTTTATGTCTCTACAGGCAGCACGTTCTTGCAGTGAAGCAGGGTCGTAGCTACTTTCACCTCCTTCAGAAGGAGGAGCAGGAGGCGCAGGAGGAGCAGCGGAGAGAAAGACAGAGGAGGGAGGAACTGAGACGAACCAAACTACGGCCTCCCACTCTCTCCGATTCAGATGAGGACAGTGATACTCAGAGGTGCTGAGATTATTAAATTATCTAGCTTTATTTTTGCAAATGTAATGCATATATGCAGGGTGAATTTGTGTAAATTGAGCCTTCAGGAGAGCGGGGGAAAAATGGGTTTAAAATTTACATTTACGCATTTGGCGGACACTTTTATCCAAAGCAACTTACATTGCATTCATGGTATTTACAGTATATATATATATATATATTTTTTTTTTTTATCAGCCCTTGCTTACTCTGGAAATCAAACTCATGACCTTGGTGTTGCTAGCACCATGCTCTGTCGAAAACATTAATTAAATCTCTGGGCATCATGTACTTGAAACTTAGATACTTTTCTTGTTATTATTAAGTTTTACCTGGTATTGTTATCATTTCTTCACAACAATTAAATAACAATAGGAAAATGTGCAGCTTCTTTCCATTGAGATGAATAATAAAAGCTATGATCTATGAAGTTTTGTTTTAACCATGGTAACATGCATTTGCCAGGGTTTCTGCAGAAATTAAAAAAAGTCTCAATTTGCCATTCCACAAATAAGGCCTTAAAAATCGTTGCACAAAGTCTTACATTTATAAAGTCATGGCATTAAATGCTGCATGCTGTTACGAATCCTGGCCATGCACTTCCACTCACTCACCACCAGAGGTCACCCGCTCACAACATGGACTTTCACACTACACAGCACATTGGACTCCATTTCCCATCATCCATTGCACTGACGACACACACACAGCTGTTCACACTGATCACACCCACACCTGAGAACCATCTCGCAATCACCATCACCTAATCACACTATATTAACCTGGGACTTCCTCTTGCTCTCTGCTGAGTACTGTCTAGCCTAGCTACCTTACCAAGCAAAGCGGTCCTTGGTTTCCATGGTGATTTCCTGTGTTCTGATTCCTGCCCGTTCTCCTGGATTATTCTCTCTGCCTTGCCCTGTTTGGACTGTTTACTGCTCGTTTGGATTATTGCACGTTCTCCTGGATTATTCTCTTTGCCTAGCCCTCTGGATACTGTTTGCTGATCGTCGACCCACGCTGCCCTTCGGATTGCTCTGTGTCTTGCCTCTGCCATACCTGTCTGCTGTTTATTGACCCTGCCTGTCTCGACCACGTTTTGTAATAAAGCTTTGCAAATGGATCCGCACGTCTCACGTCTCGTCAACCCCGTAACACATGCACTGTAAAACATGAATATCTTCCTCATTGCTCATCTTGTTTTTCAATACAAATATCTAAACATCCTTGAATCAAGATGCATTTACTTAAGATGCAAAACTGAGATACAGTAGTTGAAGTCTTGTTCTCTGGTCAATTAATAAAAATTAAGTGAGTTTATATTTAAAACAAGAACAAATATCTGTCAGTGAGGTACAATATATAAACTTGTTTTCCCTTTGAATCAACTTCAGTTTTCTAAGTCCATTGGTTGATATTTGTTTCTGTTTTAATCATTTTGACCCATTTCACAGGACTTATGTAATTTTGCTTCCTTTATTTACAATGTAACACTAAAATACTGAGGAAGAATATCACTTTATTGCTGTGTGAACAGTAGCTACAGTAAATGTTATTTCCATGTTCTCATGGATGGGAGCAGAATGCCTCCTAAACATTGACGTGTTTGACTTGAATACATCTATTATTTTCCATTCACACCAAACACGGCTGTTTTATCAGGTGGTGTGATGTTGTAGCAACATCCTCTATAGATTGGAAACCCAACAGGAGGAAAACCGCTCGTCCGTTTATCCCCGTCCACAGATCATTGATCTCCACACCTCCTCACCTACTACCAGGGTAAGACCACTCAGCCCTTTCTTCTGCTCTGTTTTGCTGTTTACAGAACCATATTTTGATTTAGATTCATTATTATATATTTTTATTATATTTATGATATTTTAGATGACTGTTTCTACATGTTATATAAAAAACAAGCCAAACTGTGATTGGTCGCTGTAATCTTCCTGGTGGTTCCTGGTCAGAATATGTACCAGATTTCTACCATAATTCAACAATCTGTGGTTAAAGAATTCCTGATAACTTCTGAGTGCCACATTTTCACACGGATGATTGGGATACTGACAAATCACATCAGATAAACTCACACACGTGTTTCCTGACATTAACATTTAGTTCACATAGACATAAAAATGCATTAAATCAAATGGAAAAACAAGAAAATAATGCCTTTCTCTGCTGGAATGAGCCACGGCAATCTGTGAGAGTTTTCACCGTGAGGGTCTCAGCTTCCAGAAAAACTAAATTCATTCAACCATCAGTCTCGCCCAGCAGGATAGAGCGATTACCCTCTGACTAGAAGGATCTAATGCAGCAAAATGAAAAGAAAAAATAAACATGGCTCATTTACAGTGTCTCTTGATGGAATGGAATGTCATGCTGGAATCAAAGTACATCTTCGATGCACCATTACTCCTTTGATAACCTATTTGCATTTTCTGCCAGCACTTGAAAAACATTTTTGGTTTTGATGGGGATTATACTGCAGATACCTCTGGAGGCCTGTAGGAGAGGTGTTTTGTCATCTTATTCACTTGCTTTGATATATTCTTTAAATGTATTTAAAAGTGCACAGATACATTTTGGAGTGCACTGTACTACACAAACACCCTCCTGATCTGTATCTACAGTGATGCATTGCATATGGAAGTATTTCTCAGGCAGGTTATTTTGAAATGAATACACTACCATTAAAAAGTTAGGGGTAAGTATTTTTTTTATAATTTTTTTAGGGATGAAAGCATTGCATTAAATGTGCATTAGTATGCATTAAATGACAGTAAAGACATTTATAAACAAAACATTTCAAATAAATGCTGTTCTGAACTTTCTATTCATTATGGAATCCTAATAAACAAGTAATTAAATCAAGCTTTCCACAAAAATATTAAAATCATTTCTGAAGGATCATGTGACACTGAAGACTATATAGTATTGGAGGATTTTAAACATTTTAATTTGTAATAATATTACTGTTTCTACTGTATTTTATTGTAGTTTTTACTGCAGAACTACACTCACCTAAAGGATTATTAGGAACACCATACTAATACTGTGTTTGACCCCCTTTCGCCTTCAGAACTGCCTTAATTCTACGTGGCATTGATTCAACAAGGTGCTGAAAGCATTCTTTAGAAATGTTGGCCCATATTGATAGGATAGCATCTTGCAGTTGATGGAGATTTGTGGGATGCACATCCAGGGCACGAAGCTCCCGTTCCACCACATCCCAAAGATGCTCTATTGGGTTGAGATCTGGTGACTGTGCGGGCCATTTTAGTACAGTGAACTCATTGTCATGTTCAAGAAACCAATTTGAAATGATTCGAGCTTTGCATTATCCTGCTGGAAGTAGCCATCAGAGGATGGGTACATGGTGGTCATAAAGGGATGGACATGGTCAGAAACAATGCTCAGGTAGGCCGTGGCATTTAAACGATGCCCAATTGGCACTAAGGGGCCTAAAGTGTGCCAAGAAAACATCCCCCACACCATTACACCACCACCACCAGCCTGCACAGTGGTAACAAGGCATGATGGATCCATGTTCTCATTCTGTTTACGCCAAATTCTGACTCTACCATCTGAATGTCTCAACAGAAATCGAGACTCATCAGACCAGGCAACATTTTTCCAGTCTTCAACCGTCCAATTTTGGTGAGCTCGTGCAAATTGTAGCCTCTTTTTCCTATTTGTAGTGGAGATGAGTGGTACCCGGTAGGGTCTTCTGCTGTTGTAGCCCATCCGCCTCAAGGTTGTGCGTGTTGTGGCTTCACAAATGCTTTGCTGCATACCTGGGTTGTAACGAGTGGTTATTTCAGTCAAAGTTGCTCTTCTATCAGCTTGAATCAGTCGGCCCATTCTCCTCTGACCTCTAGCATCAACAAGGCATTTTTGCCCACAGGACTGCCGCATACTGGATGTTTTTCCCTTTTCACACCATTCTTTGTAAACCCTAGAAATGGTTGTGCGTGAAAATCCCAGTAACTGAGCAGATTGTGAAATACTCAGACCGGCCCGTCTGGCACCAACAACCATGCCACGCTCAAAATTGCTTAAATCCCCTTTCTTTCCCATTCTGACATTCAGTTTGGAGTTCAGGAGATTGTCTTGACCAGGACCACACCCCTAAATGCATTGAAGCAACTGCCATGTGATTGGTTGATTAGATAATTGCATTAATGAGAAATTGAACAGGTGTTCCTAATAATCCTTTAGGTGAGTGTATATACTTCTTTCAGAAACAATAAAAATCTTAATCATCCCAAACTTCTGAATTCTAGTCTTTTTAAAGCTCCTTGTAATTCAACTCAAGTTACAATATGACTCGATCTTTTAAATATATTCAAAATAAATATTAAAAATATTCTAAATTGGGCAAGTTGTCACAGTAGAAAACCTTTGAGAAATAAAAATAATTTTGCTGAAATAGTTATAAAATAATGAAATAAAAAGACATCTTACACCACATACTGTATGCATCTCAGTATGATATGTTCTCTTATTTAGCCAACAGCTATTATAGTAAAATTACTGTTTGGGGTCTTTTGAATGAAGATCTTATTATTGACAGCTTCTCTAAGTGCCTGGTCACCTCTGCTTGAATGTGGCATTTATATGAATCCTGTTCCATCACCTTTGGGTCTTCTGAGCCGGATATTTAACCCACGTATCACATTGTGACTAACTAACCTGTTTATGTGGCGTGATGTCAAGAAGCTTGTTGTCTGCCAGCAGTGAGTAGGTGGATGTCTTTCATTGAAGGTCTGATTAAACATCTTAACCTTGATGTTTGAACAGAAAGCAGAGAGCAAAGCGATGGCTCTACTTCATGCTGAAAAGAAAGTGAGAGGAATTAATTTAGACACGGAGATGGCCTTGAGATGTTAGCTTGTAACAAATGAGCCAAAGCACAGTCAGGGTAACTTTCTCTCTCTCTCTTTCTCACTCTGTTCCTCTTTTCCATCAGAGTTTTCTTTCATCTTTAAACAGGTGATTAAAGACTGAATCTATTAACACTGGGTTTGATTCTTACAGTTTTTAAAGACAATGCCCCCAAAGTGTGACTATAGTTGTGTTTACACACAGGAGACACAAATAAAGTAAGAGTAAATTTGATAGGGAACACTTTAACTACGACTTTTCCCTCAATAAATTCCTAATTTGTTGCTTATTAATAGTTAGTGCGGTAGTTGTTAAGTTTAGGTTTTGCGTAGGATTAGGGATGTAGAATAAGGCATTAATATGGGTTTAATTACTACTGATATAATGGCTAATATTCTAGTAATGTGCATGCTAATAAGCAACTAGTTAAGAGACCCTAAAATAAAGTGTTACTCACAAAAGCAACCGACTCTTACGGAAGCACGTCTTTTATTTATTTATTGTGGCTCATACTGTGTGTGTGTGTGTGTGTGTGTGTGTGTGTGTGTATGCTAAACAGCCGCAATAGCAAAGTTCTGCTGCTGTTTTGCTGTCAAGAGGGCTTTCAAGCTGTACAAAGCTTTTGATTCTGTATCTGATGTGATTTGTACATCGTGTTTTTTTTTATTATTATGAAAAGAAAGCTGTCTGGCTCTCTGTGGAATAGCAAGTTTTAGCCCTTCTGTTGTACATCAGCTTGTAAACTAAGCAATTATACAGGATTTCAAAGCTGAGCATTGTTGTAGACACAAGGTTGCGTGTTGCGCCCTGCAGGAAAATTGCATTGGGATATTTGGGGTGTTCTGTTCTTTTTACTTTATAATATGATTTGCAGGTTGTATATGTTATCATCTTTTCTTCTTTTCTTAGTGAGCGTGTATTTCGTCAGTTGTGCTGTTTGAATTGGCTGCTGGAGGCACTGACTCTAGAACGTTCTGCTAGAGTTGGACCTGTAACGTCTTGTTGGGATGCCAGGTGAGTGAAAAATAAAACAGAACAGATTTTGTGTCTAGAACAGAGATGTTCTTCAAGTTCACATCCTTGCCCATCATTGCAGACCATTCAAAAGGCTGGAGAAAATAACAGCAAAACAGTAATATCCTGTGAAATACCATCACAATTTAAAATAACTGCTATGCACTTTAACAGAGTTTCTATTTACACTAAGTGCAAATAGCCAGCCTTGTTGGCAAAGGCTATGTTTACACTAACTCTGCCCACCAATGTGTGATAGTCAAGACTAGTCAAGACTAGATAGTCAGTGGTGTAGATGGTAATGCGCATTTTTTGTGAAGCGATCGGCTCGAGTTCAAATCTGACTTTTGCCAAACTTTGTTTCTCCCTTTTCAAATTTCATATCGCGTCAGAAAGGCATTTATTTTCAATAAAAATGAAGGAAATATTAAAAAGTTGAAAATTAAAGTATCGGGTAGGTGTAGGGAGGGCTTTATTGTCCCAATGAGGCGGCATCCATTTAATAAGTTGAATTAAAACTATAATTTACACTCAATATGTTGCATATCGTTAAAAAATACTGCTATTTTCACTCGGTGTAATAGCCGCTGCCTTTAATTTATCTTATAAAATCTTGTATTTCTGTGAAGGCAAAGCTGATTTAAGAAGCCTCCAGTGTCACTTGATCCCTCAGAAATAAATAAAAAATATCTATCTATCTATCTATCTAGCTATATATATATATATATCTAGCTATCCATCCATCCATCTATTTATTTTTGTGGAAAATGTTAAACATTTTCAGGTTCCTTTGATGAATATGTTTATAGATACTTTTAAAGAACAGCTTTTATTTGAAATAGAAATTGTAGCATTATGAATAACTCTTGTAGCATTATAAATGTCTTTACTGCCACTTTTGATCAATTTGATGCATCATTGCTAAATAAAAGTATTAATTATCTGTTTTAAATCTTCACCATGGACCTCAACCCTGCATGTTTTCCTTGCCATTAGAATTAATACAAATTCTCTCTAAAAGGTTTTTTTCAGCACTGAATAAAATGCATTTCAGTTCATTTCAATGGAAGATAAACATGAGTCTTGGAGTTAGGACCTGGATCTGTGTCTTGAGGGGTCTAGCACTGGTCTAGGATCTGGTCTTGAGTTCAACTATGAAACAGGAGGAGACTTCTTCTAAGTCTCTTACTCTCTTTACTTAAGGTAAAGTGTGAAGCACAACAGTTCCTATAAATCTGATTCCAAAATGAAATTATTAACTTTGTATTATGTATAGCTTGTTACAAGTTCACACTAATCCTCATTAAATTCCAGTAGCAACTGGATTAACCAAAACCTTCACACACAAGGCAAATAAGCCTTAGTCAAAATGAAGCAAATTGTGCTTTAAAAATGTAAACAAATTTAAACATGCTCTGCCTTAATTAAACAGGCTAGAACTCTTGCTCTCATTGAGTTGGTAGAATTTCAGCTGATGTTCACAATTCAGTGCAGAATAATAAACTATGACCCGACAGTCATAACAATGAACACGTTAAGATAACATTATTTTCAGATTTGCTTTGTATGCAAACGCAGCAAATATATATCTGTGCTTGTGGACACAAAATATTTTGGTCTATAGGTGATATTGAAATAAATTTTTATTTCCATAAAATATAAAAAAAAATAGTGTGATTATTTTGGGGTTCAGATGCAGTTGTTCTGTTCAGTCAGTCTGCTTTTAGTGGGTTGGTTTGTCGTTTAGCAGCCGTATTTTTGTCCACAGCATCTTCCAGAATCCTTTCTGCATTGCCCATCCCCATTGGAATAACCTAAAGTTAACTGACTTGCTCAAGGGCACAACTGTTGAACTTGCTGTTCCAGGGATTGAACCTGTAATCTTAAAATTACTAGCCTGGAGCATTCCTTTATAGACCACCAGTGGTTTCAGGGGATTTTTGTGTGTTGAGACATTCCCATATACATTATAGACCATGTCACTTAGGATCTGCAGCATTGCAGAATCTGTCTTTGTTGGTCAGTGGTGTTCAAGAGCATCATTTAACTATTTGTTTGCATTTTGTAAGTTAAAACAGATATTTAGAAACAGATGCATTGCAATGCGATGGTCAAAAGTGACAGCAAAGACATTTATAATGCTATAAAATATTTCAAATTCAGATAAATGCTGTTTTTTTCATGTTCTATTCATCATAAAAAAACAAATATTGTATTTTCAATAAAAATATGAAGCAGCACAATTGTTTTCAACACTGATAATAATCAGAAATGTTTGTTGAGCAGTAAATCAGTATATTATTATGATTTCTGAAGGATCATGTGACACTGAAGACTGGAGTAATGATGCTGAAAATACAGCTTTGATCACAGAAATAAATTACATTATACAATATATTCAAATAGAAAACAGTTATTTTTAAATAGTAAATAATAATGCACATTATAAAGTTTTTTTTTTGGTTAACACTTTACTTAAAGTCTTTATGTATAATGCATTATAAATGGTATGATGCATTCTAATTATTCATAATGTGCGTAATTCATTATATCTTGTCATAAATAATAATAACCAAATTAAAAATGCATAGTGTAACAATGAATTGATAAGTGTTATAATGTATTAACTGTGGTTACAATTATTCATGAGATTATATAATGCATTATAAGGTGCATTACAAGGCATAATTAATTAATTTTTTATAAAAACTACTTTTATAATGAATAATACATAAAGACTTTAAGTGATACTGTTTTTAACTGCATTTTAAATGCATATTTGATCAAATTGGGGACTTCCTTTAAAAATATTTACAAAAAATAAATCAAAATAAACCTTACCGACCCCAAACTTTTGGAGTTTTGTGCAATTGTAAAGTGGTATAATTTTGAACAGGCTTTTACTCTTTTGTGTTCTGCTTATTAGCACTCTTTTTCTGTATTTTAGGAAGGTGCAACCTCTTTCACTTTCACTCTTTTCTCTTTGCCTGCTGGTTCAGTTTAATTGGTTTTGTGTGCATGTAGTGATTGCCAACACATCTGTTCATGCATAAAATTGAGTTTAATACCTAACAATTGTAACACAAAATGTGCATCTTTGTTAAACAGAGATTAAAGCTGGAAGTTTGTGTGGAAGGTCTCTATATAACATATTGTAGTGTGTGGACTGACCCACACTAATACAGGAAACCAGACTGTGTCCCCTCAAGTCATGACCTAATTAGATTGGTACCATTTTTTTAACCTTCATCTAATCCAATATTTTATAAGGGTTCACAGATTCATATAGATATTTCAGAGTCTGGCAGACAGTGTACACTGCTATATGCGATATGCATTAATATCATCAAAAGTAACAGTTGAGACTTTTACAAAATCAATAAATAAAATTCTTATATACTCCAAATTAATGAATGATAGTGTACATTAAAAGAAACAGCCACCTTTATATTTAAGAGAAGTATTTAAGGGTTCAGTTACTAAGGTATTCTTTGTGTATGGAAATTCTCCTCCTTTTCTCGTCGACAAACCTATGGTTCGAGGTATTATTCATCTCTGTACAAATACTGCGCCAAAGTTTAATACTTGGGTTCAGGGTTTTGTTCAAATCACTGACAGTGATACTTGCCTTAGCCATCACCACTAATGAGATCCTACAGGAACAACGGTGAATTGGAACAACAAGGATCAGAGTTATTGGAGAAATTATGAAACTGTGGAATTTAGGTGGTGTTAAATAGAGAGATACAGAGGAAAAAGAGCGAGGAGAGAATTTAATCCTTCATCTCCTGGAGCTACAGGTTGGTGCAAGTGATGGACGGAGAGAGCGAGGCCAAAACAAATGGAAAAAAAGGGAGAGAGATTGTAAGAAGCGTCTCCCAGAAGAGCCTGGAGGGGCTTCTTCCATCCCAGAATCCAATTTCCAATAAAGTGAAGCTTTATGGGAAAACGGTACAGCATGGCAGAGAGCAGATATTACAAAAAATAATGAAACTTTATCAGCCGCCGTTAAGACCCAAGCCAGGAGGAGAGAGAGAGATTGAGATGTGCGCACTTGTTTTACTCCATCCTTCTATTTCTTTCTGTCCTCTCAAGGTGACATATACAATTTTGATAACAGGGCGAGCGCATTATGGAGAGATCACGTGAATAATTAATACGTCAAGAAACTTTGTGTCTCTTTATCTGTCTGTGTCTGTCCTTCTCTCTCTCTCTGTATCTTTCAGGGACCCTGGAACGAGCAGAACCACGATAAAGAGACTGAATAAGGAAAAGGCAATAGAGGCCAAGTGGGAGCAGTTTATCGCCCCGCCAAAGGTTTTCTCCTCCAAATCGGCTCTTTCAGACGGGAATGTTTGTGTTGCTGAGGCTCCGCTGGAGCTCTGTGAAGCAATGTGTTCTTCTTAAGCATGCCACCGGGTTTAGACAAGTGTGCAACATTACCTGCTTTCTGGAAGACACAGTAAATAAGCAAAGAGCTAATTACACCGTCTGTTGGAACAAAGCTGTTTAAACACCCATTTTGCACAACAGTTATGTGAGGTGGCTTAATGCCGAAACATCTGGTAAACGAGTGATCATCGCCACTGTGGCCCCGATCAAGACACTTTGGGTGTTTGCAATGCAATACTAGCATGCTGCATACAAGATACTCTATAGAGCAAAAATAGCGTGTGAAAGAATTCAAACATTCAGTACAGCATTCTGCATTTTTGTCAGATGACCTCTTTATTATCTCTATAAAAAAATTCAAAGTATGCACGTCCAAAGCATCTCGGCCAGGTGCAAGATAAAAAAATACATCAAATAATACAAAAAAGCTCTGCACACTGTTATCCTCCCTTTATTTAGAAAAAGATCAAAGTTATCTCTGAAATAAAAATAGTTATTTTTCATTTGTAATCTAATTGTAATTGTGTACATTTGTCCTAACTTGTGGAAGTCCAATTAAATGAATGAATTTGGAGATATTACAAATAATTTTTAGTAATATGCTTTTCCAAACGTAACCTTTCAAATGTTTCTCCATAATCTAGGTCACTTTGGATAAATGTATCTAATAAATGAGCACGTACAATACACATATAGAGCGTCATTTGCTTTTTTTTCATAATTTCATACCATTTCATACCACTTTTTTTTTTTTGTATGAATCTATTTAGGTGGTTTTACACTTTAAAATCAAAAGAAAGGAATAATATATATATATATATACATACATTTGTAGTGTCAAATGATATCGCATCCAAAATAAAAGTTTTTGTTTACATAATATATGTGTGTGTACTGTGTAGATTTATTATGTATATACAAATACAAGGTTTAAATCTAGTCCTAGACTAAAGTGTAAATCTGAGCTGTTTTAACTGAAAGAAACTTGCACTGACTGATCATAAAATATATCAGTGCCTTTGTTTTGTCTCAAGATGCACACCAGTAATGTTTTTTTTCTGAGGCATGTTAATAAAAATTACTTAAATTTCCTAATTGAACAATGGCCTAATCCTGGTTTAGTCTAAGCCCTGTCTGTGAAACCGGGCCAATATGTATAATAATTTATAGTATTATTTACTATTCTAAATATATTAATTAATAAAGAGGATCTGGGGTGGTTCTGTAGAGGGATATTTAATTGCCTTGAAAATAATGTTATAATGAAAAAATAATTAGAATGATTCTGAACTGGCTTCACATTCTTTAAGAAAAAATGTAATTTTCACTTTATTTTGGGTTGAAATATAACCAATATAATTATATATATATATATAATATATATGTGCTTTCATGAGATTCACTTTTCTTCCTCTCCAACAGACGCGGCATCTCACATCCAGACCATTACGAGTTTCTTCAGGGAGACTTCAGCCCTGGAAGACCTCCGCTCTCAGTGTGCTCTCCTCCTCAGTAACAGGGTCATCGGCGGGCAGCTTGTTGTCTTTGGCTCCGGCTCCAGATCACACCTGTGAGGAGTCTGTTTACACCAAGGGCATGGAGACTCTGAGCGTGCAAGAATCCGATTCGGATCCTTCATCATCAGAATGTAGGTCACACTGGTTAACCTTCAACTTCAATCATGACTCTGTCTGATTTACATGAGCTCTTCAGAGCGCCATGATTTTTTAAAGTGGTTTAGGCATGCAAGAGGATGACACAGTTTGACGGTTTTATAACAATATTTGAGATGCAATCTATGGTATGTTGTTGATTGCCACAGACAGTTTCGACTCCTCCATCAGTTTAGAAGGCTATAATGGAAATCTAGCAACCAAGTGGACACGAATCACAAATCAAACGATCAAACTGTTTGGAACAGTACGTTTAATATATTAAACTGACCCTGGAGCACAAAACCAGTCATAAGGGTCCATTTGAATCGAGATTTATACATCATCTGAAAGCTGAATAAATAATCTTTCCTTTGATGTATGGTTTGTTAGGATAGAACAATATTTGGATACAACTATTTGAAAATCTGGAATCTGAGGGGGCAAAAAAATCTAGATATTGAGAAAATCGTCTTTAAAGTTCTTCAAATGAAGTTCTTAGCAATGCATATTACTAATCAAAAATGAAGTTTTGATATATTTACGGTAGGAAGTTTACAAAATATCTTCATGGAACATGATCTTTACTTGATATCCTTATGATTTTTGGCTTAAAAGAAAATTGGATAATTTTGACCCATACAATGTATTTTTGGATATTGCTATAAATATACCCCAGAGACTTAAGACTGGTTTAGTGCTCCAGGGTCACATGTAGTCTATTTATAAAGACTTCATCTTATAAAATGAACCATTCTGGCTTTAAATTCTAATTAGGCTTTTTATACAACACACATATTCAATAGACCCATTAGAGTCTACTTTAACATTCAAAGCTTTGGGTAGTATTTGTATTCAACAAGAACTCATAAAATAGTGACAGTAAAGACAGTAAAGATTTCTATTTCAAATTAGTGCTGTAAATGAACTTTCTATCTACCAAAGATTCCTGAAAAAAGCTGTTACGGTTTACACAAACATTTTAAGCAGAACTGTTTTCAACACTGAAAATAATCACAAATGTTTCTTGAGCATTAAATCAGTATATTATTATGATTTCTGAAGATCATGTGACACTGAAGCCTGGAGTAATGATGCTGAAAATACAGCTTTGCATCACAGCAATAAATTATATTTCAAAATAGAAAACATGTTTTCAATTATTATAATATTTCACAATACAATGCTATTTTTGATCAAACGACACATTTACACACATTTTTGCTTTGTTTTTTCATGACCTGAGCGACAAGTTGAAACTATGTTCTGTGGCAATTTACAACACAACACAGCTGCTGTGAAATTGATCCAGATAAACACACTCGTGAATTCACAGCCTGAGTGACTTCCACTGCTGTCTGGTTCTTGATGGGTGGAGCACAAAACGAGTGTTATCTGTTTCCCATCTCACTGCCAACTCAACTATCACTTGCCTTGCTCACACAGTCACATGCAGCACATTGTCATGGCAACAGTGCATCCCATCATCATCATCATCATCATGCACTTCAGCGCTGTGCTGTTTGGCTCTCACGACAAAGAAAGACTAAAATAAGAATCCATGGGATTTGGATTTGAGGTTTGATAAAGACACTTTCAGGAAAGCTCTTTGGTCATCATGATAGTTTCTTTTCTATCCCCCGTGAAATCTTATTTTGGGAGTGCAAATCTTTCCTCTCTGTCATGACGGTGAATCTTTGAACAATCCTTCCTTGGGTTTTAAATGCATGGATGATCTGTGCTGTTTTCTGCTCCTGGGGTGCTTATTTGGGCCAGTCCTGTGACAGGGGCCTAATGCACACTATAGGTGTCCTGCATTTTTGCCTGAAGATAATTAGCTGAAATTCTCTAGACCCCACAGAGCAGATCAGGAAGAAGTAGTGAGTCCTGATGAAAGCTCAGGAGCTTGGCAATGCTTCCTTTGTTTTCGCTCAGTCATTACAGTTTATTTAATTTTCTATAAAAGGCCTAATAAAGCCTCTTTTGGTCGTGCCAATTAATCGAGCGAGGGACTAATCCAACCGATTTAAGGGTGAAATCCAAGAGCTGGACTCTGAAGATATCCCTCTTTACTGGAGTTTTATTGTTGCTGGTTTAATTGGGTTTGGGATAAAAACCTGCTGCATGAGAATCATCACTTATGGGAAGAATCAGCATGAGCATTCATTATTTATTATGTAAGCTTATACAGACGTGATTAATCACCCAATTTAATAAATCTATATATTATTAATAGATAATAAATCTGAAAATGACATCCTTATAGTTTCTATTTACGAGGCATGAAGCCAACCAATGTATTCAAGAGTTATGTCTTTTTTCATCTGTCTCCAACAGCATCCCCCTTTACTTGATGTAATGAAAACTTCATTTTTACTCAAGATGCATGTGTTTTGTCTCAGTTAATGAAGTGTTGTATTTTAGAGAGATGCTGTTTTCATGGTGATAAATCTGATAAATTAGATGAATATACGAACTGTTAATTTCTGCTGTCATCTTCTGTTTATGTGGATGCTGTAGTAATTTCTGTGTGTAGAAATATCTCTCATCCAGCAGAGGGCGCGCTCGGATCACTACTTCTAGTTAGAGAAATATGGTGGACTTTATGTAGAAATGATAAAGAAGAGAGTTTTGCAGAATATTAAGCAAGAACAAAAGTGTCTTAAGTCAAGCATAAACATCAGAACATAAGGATATTGTATTGCCTCGTAGTAAAACTTATATGTATGATATAAATTGTGCTTTTATCTGTTGATATCTTTCAGATCTCCAGAAGTTCCTTCAAGAAGTGTACCAGAGTGTTCTTAAAACCTGCTCTAATTATGAAAAAATACTCACATCCGCTTCAGACAGGTAAACTAGCACAGGAGTCAAATATTATTATAAGTATAAAAGTAGGCTATTATTGTGTGTGTGTGTGTGTGTGTGTGTGTGTGTTATACTACATTTCTTAATGTTAAGCCTAAAATGTGTTTTAATGTCACTAATGATGATGATTTAAATGCAATATATTTAAAGTGTATCCACTTTAGCACAATCAGATATACTTCAGTATATCTTTAGTTGAACTTCAGCACTACTTCTGCACAATTAAAGTGCATTAAGTACAAACTTAATTGTTCCAATTGAGCAGACTTTAAGTATACCAGGTTAGTATACCTACGAAAAGTACAATTGCAGGGTATTTTTATTGAGTACATAAGCATGTAAATGTATAGCATGAAAAAAAAATGTATCTCAAATACATTTTAGTATATTTATTTTTCACTAGGGTTCACTGTTCACTGATGTCTGTATAGTTTATTTGTATATTATTGGTTATCAGATCATTTGATCAGCATGTGAGAATGTGATGACCTCTGATTGCTGTGATGCGTTTACTGTGGGATTTCATGTGACCAATTGTCTCCATTATGATACAGTGATATATCAGTCAAAGTCCATCCTGAGAGCGAGACACAGCGAGACACAGCCAGAGAGAAGACGGGATCTCAGAGAGTGCAGAGGTGTGTCTGCTGTTCCCAGAATTACTAAAATGACCATCACGTTATTTTAGGCCATTTGTGACCCTGGACTACAAAACCAGTCATAAGCGTAAATTAGAAATTGAGATTTATACATCAATGAAAGCTGAATAAATAATCTTTCCATTGATGTATGGTTTGTTAGGATCGGACAATATTTGTCTGAGATGCAACTATTTGAAAATCTGGAATCTGAGGGTGCAAAAAAATCTAAATATTGAGAAAATCACCTTTAAAGTTGTTCAAATGAAGTTCTTAGCAATGCATATTACTAATCAAAAATTAAGTTTTCATGTAGTTACAGTAGGAAATTTACAAAAGATCTTCATGGAACATGATCTTTACTTAATATAAAAATGTATAATTTTGACCCATGCAATGTATTGTTGGCTATTGCTACAAATATACTTGTGCTACTCATGACTGCTTTCATGCTCCAGGGACACATATGTTAAAGAGCATGGAAACAAGTCTTTTATGCTCACCAAGTCTGCATTTATTTGATCAGAAATACAGTAAAAGTGCCGTACTGTAAAATGTTTTATTTAATTTAATTGAACTGGTTTCGATTTTAATATATTTTAAAGTTGTATTTATTCCTGTGATGGCAAAGCTAAAGTTTTCAGTGTCACATGATTGATCGGAAATCATACTAATATGCTGATTTGGAGCAACATTGGAAATAAATGCATGTCTTTACTGTCACTTTTTATCCATTTAATGCATCCTTGCTGACCCAAACATTTGAACGGTATGGTAACTTAATACAGAAAAAAGCATTACACTGCAAGAAATGTTGTTCACTTTAAGGAGCTAGTTTTAAATTTTTCTCATTCACATGTCAAGCACTAGTACAGCTGTAGGCCTTTTGCATTGACCTTTGCTTTCATAAACTCCACCTACCATAGTAAGCTGTAGATTACAGGCAGTTTGTGGGAAGTAAACAGCATGGATCAGTGTGCAATGGCCTTCCTCCCTCATCTCTTGTCTAAACTGTTGTGCAAAAGTGTGCAGACAGGGTGTAGTCCCATCTGAAACTGCTCCATAGATTCACTGTTCAATCCTCATGTGTGCTTGTCCTCTGAAGCATGCTGTACATCCCTCACATGTGTTCAAAGGCAGCTTTGCTGTGTACCAAAAGAAATTACTAATGCATTTCTTTTTATTGCTCTTTTGTGTTTTATTAGTTCCCCTGCCAGAACCTCTGCCACTGCCCAACTCATCCACAAGAAGGAAGTCATGTTGGGTGGGAAGAATGCATCTTTTGTGGACAAAGCAGAAGAGTTAACACTTAATTTATCTGATGCTCTGGACCGCTGTGCCAAGTGAGTTGTTGTTTTTTTTCCACCACATTGAGGAACAAGGAAAGGTAACAAAACGCCAGACTTGTATATAGTTTTCAACTAAACACACTTTTCACACTCCCACTCCCGACCATTTTTCTTCTAAAATTTTCAATAGTTTATTTACATATAATAATTCTGTGATTGTTTTTATGTTGTTTGTTTTTTTCACTGCCCAAATAAACACAATGGCATAATAAAATAGTTTTAGTTAAAATAGTTAACTAAAACTAAAACTTTTAAAATGTTACCTGAAATAAACAGTAGCTGAAAATAAAATAAGTTGTAAAGCAACATTTCTCATGTTCAGTTAATTTACAGTTTTTTTCAACTGCTTACACACATTTTCTAAACTTGACCTCTTTTTTTCAAAACTTAACACACAAATCCAAGAATTGCACACAAAATGCAAAATGCCTCACATCTCTTGCAAAATGACACTGCATTCAAAATATCACAAACACATCTCAAAAGCAAACATCTGTCTTACGTTGCAAACACTTTTGCCATAATAATATATTTTTGGATATGTCATATACACACAGTAATTCAAAACCTAAAGCTCTTCTTTCATGAGCTCCTATGTACAGTTCTGTACAAGATTGAAAGTAATTGGCGAGATGGAGAGATGTTGCAAAGTTAAACACAAAAGCAAGATTGAAACCAAACTATTTATTTACTTTTTAAGCATTTGTGGTTGTGAATACAGTATTACACACAGTACGAAAGAAAAGAAATGCATCAACCATCTGTAGATGGACAGAAACCAAACATAATTTTGAATAAGGTGAAACTGTAAAAAATTGCAATGTAATATACTATTTTATACAATATAGTCAGAATGTCTTCTTACAGTCAGCTGTACTGTATAACCCACCAGACTGTGACCAATCATGCAATGTACTGCAGTAAATAATTGCTCAAATATATGTTTTATAGTATACCTTATGTTATGGGTACATGTCTACATTATAGTAGATTGTTCTCATTTCTAAAGGTTTGAATTATACCCGCGACTGTAAATCGACTCTATTTACTCTTAATTGCTCTGTTTACATTGTTTGCAGCTATTGTTCAAAGCCTATTCTAAAGCCATGATTGGTTGGTGCTAAGTAAAGAATAGAGTTTGCACATGTGAGGAGTTTGTGTGAAGCACTGATGAATTAGTCTGGCAATTTGATTGGTTGTGTTTTAAAAAGAAAATCAAGATTCTTCCTGTTAGAATTTTGTGTGTTACATAGAAAATTGTTTGTTGTGTTTTGCAAAAAGTGTTTTATGAAATTGAAAGTCAAAGGCCAAAATTTAGTGTATGGTTTTGCAGATTTGGTGTGTGGTTCTGGTGTTCGAGTGTCAGCTTTCAGAAATTGTGTGACAAGTAAAGATTTTGTGTGTAAGCAGTTGAAAAAAAACAGTAATTTAATTTGATGCACTAAAATAACAAACTAAAAATTTTTTTTTTTTTTTTTTTTTTAAAGTGTATAAATATATATAACTAATAGAAATACCACAAAATTACTGAAAATAGATTAATTTAAATAAAAATGGATAATACAAACTAACACTAATAAAAACAAATTTGATGTGTGTGTGTGTGTGTGTGTGTGTGTGTGTGTCTAATGAAGGCTCTCAGCGTTGCTCAGTAATCTGGCCCCCATCAAGCACTTAGACAGGAGGGTTGCACGTTTGTTGGAGAAGCTGAGTCGATTTACAGAAGGCCACTCTATGCAACTCCACCCACAAAACTTCCTGAGGATCTTAACCTCCCTCCAGCCGTGGGAGCTCTGCTGTCCTGATCTGTGTGTGGCTATAGAGGTACAAGACAACACTTTTGTGTGATATGTGATATGCTGCATTCTGCAGTCACTGATTAATGTTTTACTTCAGAGAAACGATTCAGTGACTGCAACATATCTGGGCCGTCTGAATCCTGCAGTGGACCAATATTTGTAGACAAAAGACACATTTAAAAATGCATAAATGTCATAGCATTTTATAACAAAGTATCAAAATAAGTGGAGTTTTTTATATATATAAATCAATAATTTCATTCTGCAAGGGTGACAGTAAAGACATATCAAAATGTAACAATAAATGCTGTTCTTTTGAACTTTCTATTTATCCTGAAAATCCTGAAAAAGAAGTATTATGGTTTCCACAAAAATATGAAGCAGCACAACTGTTTTCAACATTGTTGTCTGGATAATATCTCACAGTATATGGGTTGTTATACACTACACTTTTGAAAGAAGTTAATACTTTTATTCAGCAAGGATGATATTCAAAATATCAAAATATTTAAATATTCAAAAGTGACAGTAAAGAGTTTTACTCAATTTCTGTGTCAAATAAATGCTGGTGTTATGAGTTCTCTTGAATATGTTTTGAATATTACGCAGCACATCTGCTTTCAACATTGAAAACAATAAATGCTGCATGAGCTGCAAATCAGCATGTTAAGATGAATTCTGAGTATACTGGAGTAATGATGCAAAGAAAATACAGTAATATTTTACAATATTACAGTTTTTGCTGAATTCTTTCAAAAACATTAAAAAGAAATCCTACTGACCTCAAATGTAGGTAGAAACATAATTCAAAAACAAAATGTCCTGTGTGCAAATTCTTGACTCACGTGGAAGCTGTGTTTAATGTCAAATGACTAGTATGAATACAGGTGCATCTCAGAAAAATTGGTGAAAAAGTAAATTTTTTCTTGTAACTTATTTCAAAAAGTGAAACTTTCATATATTTTTGATTCATTACATGTAACGTAAAACACTTCAAAAGTTTTTTTTGCTTTAATTTTGATGATTAGAGACTACAGCTCATGAAAGTCGAAAATCAGTATCTTAAAATATTACAATATTTCCTAAGATCAATCAAAAAAGGATTTGCAAAACAGAAAAGTTCAAGTTCTTTAAAGTATGTTCATTTCTGCACTCAGTGCTTTGTCGAGGCTCCTTTAGCACAAACTCCAGCATCAGTGAGGAATGGCATGGAAGCGATCAGCCTGTGGCTCTGCTGAGGCACTATTGAGTCTTCAGCTCGTCTGGATTGTTGGATCGACTGTTTCTCATCTTTCTCTTGGAAATATCCCATAGATCCCATATGGGGTTCAGGTCAGGCATGTTGGCTGGCCAATCAAGCACAGTAATATCATGTTCAGCAAAGCACTTGGAAGTGGTTTTGGCAGTGTGGGCAGGTGCTAAAGTCCTGCTGGAAAAGGAAATCAGCATCTCCATAAAGCTTGTCAGCAGAAGAAAGCATGAAGTGCTCTAAAATTTCCTGGTAGACGGCTGCATTGACTGTGGATTTCAGAAAACACAGTGGAGCAACACCAGCAGATGACATGGCAGCCCAAATCATCACTGACTTCAGAAACCTCACACTGGACTTCAAGCAACATGCATTCTGTGCTTCTCCACTCTTCCTCCAGACTCTGGGACCTTGATTTCCAAATGAAATGCAAAATTTACTTTCATCTGAAAAGAGGACTTTGGACCACTGAGCAACAGTCCAGTTCTTTTTCTCCACAGCTCAGGTAAGACGCTTCTGACGTTGTCTCTGGTTCAGAAGTGGCTTGGTAGCTCTTTTCCTGAAGACGTCTGAGCGTGGAGACTCTTGATGCACTGACTCCAGCTTCAGCCCACTCCTTGTGAAGCTCTCCCAAGTGTTTGAATCAGCTTTGCTTGACAGTATTCTCAAGCTTGCGGTCATCCCTGTTGCTTGTGCACCTTTTCCTACCCAAATTCTTCCTTCCAGTCAACTTTGCATTTAATATGCTTTGATACAGCACTCTGTGAACAGCCACAGCTTTCAGTAATGACCCTCTGTGGCTTACCCTCTTTGTGGAGGGCGTCAATGTTCGTCTTCTGGATCATCGCCAAGTCAGCAGTCTTCTCCATTATTGTGGTTTCAAAGAACAAGAGATACATTTACATTTATATTTATTCATTTACCTGACGCATTTATCCAAAGCGATTTACAATTGCTATATATGTCAGAGGTCACGCGCCTCTGGAGTAACTAGGGGTTAAGTGTCTTGCTCAGGGACACATTGGTGTCTCACAGTGGATTCGAACCCGGGTCTCTCACACCAAAGGCATGTGTCTTATCCACTGCGCCATCACCACCCCTACCCAGATACCCAGAATTTATACTGTAGAGATGGTCATTAACTGAAACTAAAATGTAAATATTCTAATATTTTGAGATACTAATTTTTGACTTTCATGAGCTGTAAGCTCTAATCATCAAAATTAAAACAAAAAAACGTTTGATATGTTTTACTTTACATGCAATGAATCTAAAATATATGAAAGTTTCACTTTTTGAAATAGCTTACAAGAAAAAATGAACTTTTTCACCATATTCTAATTTTCTGAGATGCACCTGTACTAGAAGGAATTAATTAACTGTTAGTTGCAGTTTTCTACTTTATTTGGAGTACTACTTGTGCACAATGCATTTCTTTATATTAAGCCTAAAATGTGTTTTAATGGCACTATTGATGAGGATTGTATGATCTTTGAATAATATCAGTCTTTAAATACGTGCAATCAAATATAGCACAATCAAATATACTTCAGGATATCTTTAGTGTGACTTCAGCACTACTTCAGCACAATTAAAGTGCATTACGCACAAAATTACATTTACATTTAGTCATTTAGCAGACAACAAATGAGGACAATGGAAGCAATCAAAATCAACAAAACAGCAATATATGCAAGTGCTATAACAATCTGTCAAATACATTTTAGTATATTTATTTTTCACTGGGTTATTTATTTACCTCATGTCATTTCAAACCCACATGCTGTTATTTTTACTACAATCAACTTTTTTCCTCCAAAAATAATACCATACATGTTTAAAACAACATAAGTGTGACAGAATTCTTGTTATATTTATGTATCCACACTGAGGATAGTCGGCTGAGTTATATTTAATCTACATCATAATGTCTTAATAATTATAATTATTTGTAAAAAATCATTATTTGAGTTTTAGATTCCAGCTTTTCTTCTCCTTTAATTGTAACTGCCAAAATGTTGCTGACCCTCAAATCTTGTCCAGACAGGACGCCAGTAACAAGCAGGCATTTGGGCCGTATAATGACAGATTATTCAGTGTGTAATAAGATATTGTCAGGAACTGGGAGGTTAGGGTGCTAGCGGCTGGTAATTATGAGAAGTGCTCTTTTATCTTTCTCCCTGTCATTTGCAGATAGTGAGGCTGAATGTGGTAAAGATGCCCAAAGCAGAGTACGACTCGTGGTTACACAGCAGAGTCAACCAATCACAGACCAAGAGTGCTGCACATAACCCGTAATCCACTCTCTCTTTTGCCGTTTTACATGTATTTGTTTTTAAAGCAGTCAGTTGATCAGTAATATGTTACTCCAAAATCAAGAGTAAAAATAAGAAATCATTTAATATAATATTATAATATAGAAATATAATATATGTAAACTATAGTATCATAAAGTAAAATATAAGTAAATTTAAATAATGTTTTGTACTGTTTGCATTGACATTAGTAATGAAAGTTTTCACTCTATTCATTTCATTTTCACAGATCATTATATTAATATTAATTTCCTTTTCATTTTACTATTTTAAAGTGTCCTTTCAAATACTTGTAAAAG
The DNA here is from genome assembly GCF_936440315.1 of Barbus barbus. Taxonomy (NCBI): domain Eukaryota; kingdom Metazoa; phylum Chordata; class Actinopteri; order Cypriniformes; family Cyprinidae; genus Barbus; species Barbus barbus. Next base: position 39,941,967 of record NC_136733.1, on the reverse strand, counting down.
TGCTCACAATAATTTAATTTGTTAATAATTTGATGTATTTATTATAATTTAATTTATGAATAATTACTTAATTATTAAATCATGTTAATTTAATAAATAGATTCTCATTCTCATTAGATTTTTGCCATTACAGTGAAGAGAGCATAGAGTTACATTTTCATGAAAATAATGTCACAATGCAAATCTTGTTAGGTTATGCATTTTATTTACTTATTTTATTTTGGGGTAAAATGTGATATTCTTAATAGGATGTGAACTTTGTGCCAGTATGTTTATATTAATTTCTACTAATTTATCTACTTTCGGTAACACTTTATTTTAAGGTGTCCTTGTTACACGTTACATGTACCTACTATTATAATAATAATAAATTATGCAAAATTACATGCAAGTAACCCTAAGCCAAAGCCTAACCATAAGTGCATGTATTTATTGAAGATTACTCAGTACTTGAATGTATAATTACACTGTAACAAGGACACGTTAAAATAAAGTGTAACCCTTCTTTCTAACAAAATATTAGGAATCTTATTTCACAATATTTCAGTTTTCATGTTCTGTCCCTTCTCCATTTGCTCAAAAGCACATTTGTATTATATCTCAAGGGGTACTACTCTTTCTGAGTCATTCCAGTAAGAGTTATTTTTACTGCCACTACTGAACCAAAAGTCCCAGTCACCCATGGCAGACATCCATGTGTCTCTTCTATCAGTTAAATCGCTTGGCCAACGCAAACCATCTCTATTCACTCATCCCACTCAGTTCATGTTGTGCTGTGTAAGGCCAAATATTGAGGCAGTCTAAAAGTTATGTAATTGGATTTTTTTGTTTCATTCATTCTGGCATTAAAGCCACTATTTGACTAATAAACCATGTCTGATAAACTCGTGTCATGGTGTGCCTTTAAAATCAGTAGTTTTAAGTATAAAGCAGAATTTCTTATCCACCGTGATAAGCTTGTCCTGTTTTCCCCTTAGTGGGAGAAGCCCTGGGGTCAAAGTTCACCCAGGTGCATGATGGGTAAAGGGAGGGGAGCCGTGCTGTTTTCCAGACATTTCTAGAATGCCTCAGACACATCTCCGCCTCTTTCAGGATTGTGGGATTTCTGCGGATTGCATTATGCTTTTCCTCCTCTCAAACACGTTAGCTGTTGCATTATGTTTGTTGTTCTGAAAGGATGCAGCAATTTAGCCACATTAGTGCATGTTTCTGCCATGCACTCATAAAGAAATGTTCAATTTGAGAGGCATGAGAGGAGACAGAAGGTTGTGCATTTGGAAGATGACTTATTTGATGTGTTTTCAAATTAACCAGGTTGAGCAACATAACAGAGAACAAGCATGTGTGTGTGTGTGTACCTGTTTTTCTATTCAGGTGGGGACTTAAACCTGAATACACACAGACTCATGGGGACTCGTGTCACGGTGGGGACCTAATCTGAGGTAAACAAGCTAATAAATCACACATAATGGCGTTTTTTAATCTAAAAATGTAGAACGTTTCCTGTAAGGGGTAGGTTTAGGTGTAGGGCAATAGAAAATACGGTCTGTAAAGTAGAAAAAGCATTACGCCTGTGGAGAGTCCACACAAGGATAGCAAACCAGACATGTGTGTGTGTGTGTGTGTGTGTGTGTGTGTGTACATGTGGGCATGAGTCTGCTCTGTTGTTTGTCTGCAAGAGTCTGCATGCCGAGAAATGAAGCTTGTCCTTGTGCTTCACCGCAGTCTCGTTTCTTTTATAGGAAAATTCAATATTTACTCTTCAATTACCAGCAGCCCCCTCCAGATATACACCGGATAGAAAGTTGACCCGACATTATCTTCAGTCACATGACATAATGAACTTTAGACCTTGAACTTTTTTTATTTATTTAAAAAAAGAAATCTTAATCTGTAAAGAAACATGGTCTAATTATATATTTCTTAACTATTTTAAATAAATGCTTTTGAGTTTTGTATTCATCAAAGGATTCTAATAGTAAGAAATGTTTCTTGAGCTGCTTTGTCATCACAGGAATAAAGTCCATTTTAGAGCATATTAAAACAGAAAACGGCATATTTACATATTTCATTATATTACTGTTTTTACTGTATTTTGATCAAATAAATGCAGTCTTTGTGAGTACAAGAAAAAAAACATGTTAAACAAAAATACTTATTTTACATGAACTTACCTTATTTTAAAACCTTATTTTTGAATGGAAGTGTTTATATATCTTTTTTTCCCAAATATGTAATTTTCATCATTAGTTTCAGTTTTAAAACTAAGCAAAAATGAGGAATGACTCAGCTATCATCTAAAATAAAATAAGTTTAAGATTTGTTTAAATATTTACTTTTATTTCAGGTAATGTTTATATAATAAAACATAAAAAAAGTTTTTTTAATATAGTACAATTTAAATTAACTTTCACTTAGATCTAGTGCATTTTCCATATGGCCCATTTCAAAAGGAGCCCATATTAAAAACAAATGTAGGAATCCTTGTACGTTACTGGAAAAGCCTGTCAGGCAACATTCCTGCAAAAGTCGTTATGACACCGTGAGTGTGTTCTGTGTAAATTGTGATGGTCTTGAACTTTCTGATGGTGTCACAGCGGTCAAGTCACCTTTATTTATATAGCGCTTTTAACAATGCAAAGTGTGTCAAAGCAATAGGAAAATAGTGTCAATAATGTAAAATGACAAGATTAAACACTCAATTTTCAGTTAAATGCATTTAATTATTGAATTCAGTGATGTCATCATCCAGCTCAGTTCAGTTTAAATAAATATCTGTGCAATCAGGTCGACGATATCACTGGAAATGAAGTGTCCCCAACTAAGCAAGCCAGAGGCGACAGCGGCAAGGAGCCAAAACTCCATCAGAGACAGAATGGAGAATAAAACCTTGGGAGAAACCAGGCTCAGTCGGGGGGGCAAACGAACCAGCAGTTCAGATTGCAAGGGCTCAACTGGTTCCAGTGGTCTTTTCCCGATGGTTGTCTAGGCCAATGTGTGTCAGTTTAGGTGTTTTGTTCTTGTATGAACCACACCACACATTAACAACAGTAAGAAAATCAGACAAGAGCACAGGAAACTCAACCACACTAAAATCGATTTGTCTTTCTGTGAAAAGAATAAAAGAGACATGCCTTTGTTTCAGTCTCAACACTTGTGCTTTTGTGGTGATAATTCGGGGTCTGTTTGATGTTGCATTTCAAACAGAATTCATTTCAATCAGTTGTTCCTCGTAGTTTAAGGAAGTTCGTCCACTCATGCCCCAACTAGAAAACATGGTTTTAATCTTTACAGGAAAAGTTGTGTAATAATTCTTCCTGTTTCCTTCAGTACTCGAGTGCTGCAATATGCAAAAAAAAATACATAATCCACACCTTAACTATAAGGTTCATTTATTTTCCAGCTGAGTAAACAACTGCATGCGAGTGTAGTCTTAAAACAATTGGGATCAGTAAAAAGGGGCAAGATAGCAAAATAAATATAATTTCAGTGTCGTGTACAAGGTTGCCAAATCATAAAAAAACAGCTCAAACAAGGCCAAAAGCGGCATTAAACCTTTCCTTTAAATGTAATGCACATCTTAGACACCATTTTTCAGGCATATTCAAAGGTTTGGGGACTTTTTTATGTGTTTTAAAGAAGTCTCTTACACTTTGATGAACAGAAATTTCAAGCATTTGCTTGTACTTTTTTGTAAACCATGTAAAAGTCTTTACTGTCACTTTAGATCTAGATCGATAGATCTAACATGACAGACAATTGAATACAGCAGATGTACTTTCACCTGCAAACTCACTGTATTGTTATCAGAACCACAGTTGGCAAACATGTCAACCATTGCCCTCAAGTTCAACCATGAAACAATAATCAACTTGCAGAAGTTTAAAAGCAGCCTAATTCAGATAATCCTAATTATCTTGCTCACTTTGACTTCCTCTCAAGGGTTTTAATGGTGAATCAATATACATGGTTTAGTTTAAATTGAAGTAACATATTAGTCATCCTATCTGATTAATAACATTAGCAAAACTCAAAATCATTGCATAGCTTGCCATTGTTGTCTCAGCATGATGCGATCTCGTGTACTTTCTACAGGGATGTAGTGGTTGATTGTTTCGATAAATGTGTGATTTGATGATATGAGCTGTCACATGTTCAGGAAATGAAACCATGGCAACAGCAGAATGTGGTTTAATCAGTCTTTCTACCTCTCTCAGTTCATTCTGACTAAACAGCATGCATGCCTCAAACATGAAATGGAAGGTTTACTTGTTAAATTAGCAGCTAAAAGTTACCGATTCAATCCCAAAAGAGATCAAGATCAACACTCCGGCCTTGTGGAATACCCTTATCCAAGGGTTAAGAGAGATTCCAGAGAGGCTATGTCATGTGTACACTATTGAGAGGCCCAAATGGACTCTAAACAGCATTTTATGTGTTAATTGTAGGGCAACTTTTGTAGAATTCATTATAGAGCTCTAAACATGTGAAACACAGGGATTGTGTTGAGATTTGTACAGAAATTCTGTGGAAATCTGTAGTATTTTAATGTAATTCTGTAAGTGCAGTATCCATATGTTTAGTTTCAGCAGTTATGAGGTAAGTGTCTTAAAGGGACAGTTAACCCAAAAAGAAAATCATCTGTCATCTTTTACTCACCCTCAAGTTGTTCCAAACCTGTCGTTCTTCTTTTGAACACAAAAGAAGATAGTTTGAAGAATGTTTGTAACAGTCTGACCCCCATAGTACTATTTTTTATACTCCATACTATTTCAGTGTCTACTGTCAACTGTTTGGACACCAACACTCTGTTTTGTAAGCATTTTCTTTTTTCTTCTGATTATTCATGGTTATTATAGTCAACTAAAACTAAAGCCATGAAAAAAAAAACTTTTGCAATAATATAAATTACAACTGAAATAAAAAAAATCAATAAAAAAAATGGCAAAAACACAACAGAACTTAAATGTAAATGATAAAAATTCATTCAAAATATTACCAAAAACTATATAACTGAAATTACAAAATTCAAGTTATATTTTATGTATTTTGCCAGTAACTTTTTCTGGAGTGCTTTTAGTGTGAAACTCTTAATACTGTAGAAAGATCAGTCACGTGACATGTATGGTTTAGGTAATTGGCACAAAATGTTTCCAGAACTACGTACACTCGAAGGAAAGATGGCAGAAGAAGGTTTGCGCCGGTCAAGCAACTGCATGGGGATGTTAACGAATAGCTTTTTCCAGGTATTTTATATCTCTGTGGGCCTAACCATAGGCTATCTTGGTGGTTTTTAAGTGTGTCCTAAATAAGTACCCACCAATTAGCTAAATAGTAGCGTAGGTACGTTTGCTGTTAGTTTTGCATTCTTGCATTACTAATAAAAAGCTATTTCTAACTATTATGATCTTTGTTTCTGAGTGTAGATTTCCAGTGAATGGAGAGTGAGACAAAGCTGTCTCATCTCGGTTATGCTTCCTGTTTTGGTCATCTCATCGGTTGTGCTGATGTGGACAGTGTTATCACCCACCCCCTCACTCACACTTACTCACACACACACACACACACACATACTAATTTTACACTAGGACTGTTTTAAAAGATGGGCACATGTGGTCATTGTAGAAGAGCAGTTTCCCAAGAACAGCTAGGGGTATTTAAGCCTGAAACCATGTGTAAATAGAATTGTAAACCTCTTGACAATGAAGTTAACATTCTAGGCCTCATGATTCTTTAGGATAAGAATGAAAACCAAACCAAATATTTTTTTTTTTTTTTTTGTCATTGTATTTCTAGTCATGGTGACACACCGAGTCAGTTTGAAACCAGGCGTTATTCACACACCTGTTCAGGAAAGACTGGTGCTTATTCTCTTCTATTGCTTCCATGTTTCGTTTGGCATGAACTAATATGTCATGTGATTTGACGATTATTCTGCCATTCACTTGGGATTAAGAAAATGAGCTTAATTAATACTAATTGCATTGGTTAAAGTATAAAAATCCTAGTGTGAGGTAAGATATCAAGTTAATACATGCAATGCTATTTTGGTTCCAAATGCTTTTAATAAGTTTGGTGTGTGTTTCGGTAAATATAATTGTATTTTTTAGCAGAACCGTGAAAACACTCACAAAACTCAAGAAGACTTGAGAAGTTAATGCCTGTGAAAGCTGTTGCCCTACTTGACCTTCTGCATCACATGTCTTTTTCTATCCTGCTCTGAGCTGAAAAACTCTTCAGCCCAAATCCTTTCCACAGTTGACTTTGATTCGTAATACATCTCGGCATGTTTTCTCCTTCTGATCTGATGCATGTTTCAGTGCAGAGAAATAAAATGACGTCAGGCAAGATGAAGGTTTTGGATTAATTACTTTTCCAAGATATGCTTCAGTTTTCTGGACAATAAATGGGCAATAGAAAGGACTCGGGGTAGTTAACCACCTAGAAGCAACTATCAATGAGCTAAAAACTCCCAGAATACCTTGGCTTATTGCTCTCAACACCCTAGCATCATGGTGGTGGGTTTTCCGAATACATGCAAAAAGAAAAAGAGTCATATATTGTGGTAGTTTGTCATTTTTCCATTTTCCTTATCCAAGTATAAAGTCAGATGGCGGATAGTCCCTGAAACCGAGACCAGTGGGGCATTTGTGGGTATTTCCCAGCGTCCATCAGCTGCTGGTCTCCATATAACTGCTGTAACCGTGACTGTAAGATGAGAGCTACCTTCTAATTTGAGCCTGTATTTTAGTACATAGCAAAGTATACAGGCCCATAAATATTTTTTGGAATTACAGATGACATCATGTGTATGACCAATCCATAGTCATTGATGTCAGTAGTACGCCTATTCTGTGCATTTCTTGTTTCTAAAATATATGTTAGATGAAACAAAAACCCACAATCTACGCCAGCAGGAACTTCACCCGATGTGTTGAGACCAGATGTACCACAACGTAGTATTACAAAAATGTCAAGAGCATAAAGGGAGATTTCCTCTCACAAAAAAAGGACGACTGTTGAAATGTGTTTGTAAGACAAAACCATCACATACCTGACTACATTTTAAGTAAAATTGGGTTTTTTCATAGAAACTAATACTTTTTCTTCAGCAAGGATGCATTAAATTTATTAAAAGTGACATTTATAAAGATACAAAAGGTTTTTGTTTCTAACTCATCAAAGAATTGATCATATGATCATATCACACCGGATCACCATGTAGAATAATTTTCAAATAGTCATGTGACACTGGAGTAACGATGCTGAAAAAATCAATGAATAAATTACTTTTTAAAATAGAAAAGTTATTTTAAATTCTTTACAGGTTTTATTGTATTTTTAATCAAATAATTGCAGCGTTGGTGAGCACAAGTGACTTTCAAAAACATTAACACATCTTACCAACCCCAAACTTTTGAATGGTAGTGTAGGTAAATATTGTGATGGAGGAACAAATGATCTATGACAGGAAAATTGTTGGTCTTGCAAAAGAGGAAAATCAGGTAGTTCAATTATCTTTTAAAGAGGAATTTAAGCCCCTGAGGGGTTTTGGAAACTTGCCCTCCTCCCCAGTCTCCACCCTGTACTTGGAAACCAAGCTAATTGAATTAGCCGGAGGATAAAAAGGTGTAAACCATCCTAGTCATAATACATTGGCCCATATTTTTGACAAACTCGGGTAAAGTTTCAACAGGTTTATTTTGAAACTCTTTGCAAAAAAGAATGGAATGTCTATTGCCAGTTTACGCATTGAAACAATCAGATAATAAAAAAATTTAAGCTGTTTTGACACGATGACCGTTGTGTAATAATTTACTTTACAAGTCTCTTATCACCTCTCGTTTTAGAAAAGTACAGAAAGCAGATGGCAAAGTCCCAAGGGCAATTTGACATGGTACTGGAACTAAAAATACTATAGATTGTGCTCGCCGCATGTACAAGCATTTTGCATGCAAAGCATATGGTATGTTCAAGTTAATGGTTCTGTTAACCAGTTTAGATAATGCATGCACACATTTTCCACTACAACTTTAAATTATGGTCTCGATGGTGGTTATTTGGTCCAAAAATTTGCCCCACGATCCTACTGAAGCTATTGAATGTGTAAAAATTCAAATAAAATGGGGTCTCTTTAAAAGCAGCTAAAGATTTGTGCAACAAAGTAGAAGATGGGAGCTTCACACCAAAAGTCAGACTTCAAAGTGATGCAATGCAAAAGATTTTTTTAATGCAATATGATTAAGGAGAGCATTTACAATAAAATTAAGTTGTACATTAAGCAGACGGATTACATTACAGAAAACTCTGGAAAAGAGAGATACACAAATAAATAGATCTACTTTAAAAACAATTAGGCCCCAACCCCTTCCCCAACAAAAATACTGAGTTGCACTTCAACTGTACAGAGTCGCCACAAGTTCTGTGCGTTATTACAACAGAAGCCTTAAAGCAACGCCTTTGGTCTAAACTGCAAGAGGAGTTAGATTCTACTGTGGTACTATCACTATGAAGCGCATGGCAATCACTTACAATATAAGAGCAAAGGCAGGCATATTTTCAACTGGATATTGTATGCAATCTTCAGACACTGATCAGTTGGGGGAAGAGTTCATTCGCAAACATGTCATCCCAAGAGCCCTCGGAGCAGAGGGGGGATGAAATGTTACTGAAGGGGGAAGGAGACCTCTCGTATCCAGAGTCACTGTACACATCCGTCAGATTCGAAGCCTTCTCGTAGCCGCTGAAGGAAGAGGCGTCGGAGAAGAAGTCGTCAACCGCGTCTGGAGTCCGATCCACCGCAGGGATGACTACTTCCTCCGGTTCGTCTTTGACTTGGATTTCCACCTCAATTTCTTCATCGACCTCGGAGAAGGCGACCAAATCCTCGCTTTTGACTTCGCAAATGCTCTCCTCGCTCACCACCTCGGCGGGTTTGGTGTAGATGTGGTCAAAGTGGATCAGTTCATTAAGGGCCTCCAGCTTAACTGGTGCGGGCCCCAAAGCTGCAGATGGGGAGGCAGGTACTTGCTCTCCTGGACCTCCATCCAGCACAAGCTCTGGCTCCTGTGCTTCTGCGAGTTCTGTCTTAAGGAAGAGCTCTGGGTCAAGGATGTCCAGAATACCAAGCAAGAGATCAGACTGCAGGACGAAAAGATGATTAAGAGTGAGATTTTGTTGGTACAGCAAAACACAAGACGAAAGAGTCGATGCAATATGTGACCCTGGACCACAGTCATAAGTCGCTGGGGTATATTTGTAGCAATAGCCAACAATACATTGTATGGGTCAAAATTATCAATTTTTCTTTTATGCCAAAAATCTGATATTAAGTAAAGATCATGTTCCATGAAGATAGTCAATTTCCTACCGTAAATATCAAAACTTAATTTTTTTTATTAGTAATATGCATTGCTAAGAACTTCGTTTGGACAACTTTAAAGGTGATTTTCTCAATATTTTGATTTTTTTGCATCCTCAGATTCCAGATTTTCAAATAGTTGCATCTCATCCAAATATTGTCCCATAATAACAAACCATACATCAATGGAAAGCTATGTATAAATGACTGGTTTTGTGGTACAGGGTCACATATGTCGTCGGCATAACGATCAATAACTCCTCTGAAACCCAAAAACTGCAGGATCTTCACCTCAGAGTCTGAAGGGTCAGGGCTGTGAGTATCCATGGAGAAGTCTTCAGATTTGGGGACTGCTGGGCCTGCACCTGCTGCGGAGGCACACGTAGCCTGAGTGCTGCTGACTCAGAAGACCCGGTCACCAAACCCAAATCGCTCACCACGGACTCCAGTACCTGAACCTAAGAGAGAATGAGAGGCATTAGCGGGACGGGGGAATAAAAACAACACTCTTCAGCTCTTCTAACATGAGCTACAACCATTTTTTTTACCTTTTCTTTCTCTTCCAAAGTATCCAACCCCAGTCTCTGTCTCAGTTCCTCATTCTCACTGAGCAGATCGCTCGTCTTTTCTTGCAACAGTCTGTTCTCGACGTGAAGTTTCTGATTCTGTGGAAAACATGTCCAAATTAAATCTTTCCTCTAAACGGAAATTAAAAAAAATAATCCAAGATAAGAGTCAAAATACCTCGAGCTCCAACTCCAAGACTTGCTGCTCCAAATCTCCCATTTTGGCCTTTTTTCTGTCTCTTGCCGTCTGTGCAGCAACTCTGTTCTTCAGTTTCCTAAAAAATTAAATCATAGCTATTAAACACGCATGTCCTGGCTAAACAATAAACATAGAATTTATGTGGGATATGATACGGTGGGAAACTTTTTTGAGATATATATCGTAGGAAACAATTTTCAAAAATCATTGTTTTTTTTATTATGTTCTCGTTTTTTTATTGTGTTAGCTGTACTTTAGTTATTTTTTAACCTAATCAAAATAACCCAACTGCAGTTTGATTGAGATTAATTGGAATGCACAAGGAAAAAACGTTATCTGTTTTTGCAAATTAATTTATAATCCATTTTATGAAGCAAACCAATGTTGGCAGGTCAGCCAGTTTTGAGGAAGCTGCGCATGCGCAGTCGAGTTCCTGCCACGCAGGCAGATGTGGGTATATTGATTCAGAGGGGGAGGGACTGACCGGCAAAACACACTGATCTTGGCTCAGATTCAAATTCTTCCATACGAAAGGGTCAAATTAGTTCGACTGCCTACATTTACATACTATAACGTCGATGTATGAAATGTTAAAAACTAAATATTGTACCCCTCGTGAATTATTTCGGTTTAAACCGGTTTCAAACCGACCGAACGGATTAAAAACTGATGAAACTGGTCTCACCTTCTCAGCGCTTTCTCCTCTGGGCTCAGATGCGTGAGTCTCTGCCTTTTGCGCAGCGGTGCTCCAGAGACGGTGGAGTCGGAGTCTGAAGAGGCTTGGCTCGGGATCATCACAGATATGGAGCGGCTCTGTTTCCCTGATATCAGGAGGACTTTATGGGCTCCTCCGGTCCCTGCTGTCACTACGACCATGTTGTGTGGTTTTCTGGTTTAGGATCTGCGTCAAAACCCCTTTCGGTAGTTGTTTAGGGGTGGGAAAACGTCCGATAAATCGTCTTAATTCCCTGTATATCTTCCCCCTTCGATGTCTGAAAATTGCAGGAGCAGAGACGCTCGCGATCTTTTTCTAGCGTCGTGGTGCGCTGTGATTGGCTGCCGGGATCACTGACGCATTCGTACGTCAGTCTTTCCTTGGGTTAAAATAGCTGATGTAATTTTCGTGTTTACGCTTATTCCTTCACACTCATGAATTATTGATATGGAAAGTTTTTCAGAAATTCTTCAAGTAACTTCAAGAGTCACCATTTTGGAAATTGCATTGCAAAAAGTGTGACCCTATTAATAATTAGCCATAATTAGATCTAATTATGAGTAAATTCCACAAGCATTATGTGGGGTTTCCTCTTTATGTAAATTAATTTAATCTCATGCCTTTGATTTTTCTTTTTTTCTATTTTCTTCTTTCCCATCTAAACTTTGTGAATTAATCTATTTTGCTTTTTTCTGAAACTACATGTGCATCATGTCAATATTGATCGCATTTTCCCTTCGAAGAGGATTGCATTTTTAACCCTTTATATTAATTGAGAAATTAATGGGACCCATTGAACCGTGTTTTAAATGCTGCAGCTTTTATTGTAGGCTGCATTATTGCAAGAAAAAGCAGTAAAAGTCGCATTTAACTATTGCATGGGATTGCATCAGAAAATCTTTTTTTTTAAATCCTCTCATTTTATTAGAAATCAAGATCTAGTGGTTAAGACCCACTCAAATGCCTGTGCATTTTGATTACTACCATTTGAAGGAGGTCACGTTAGCTGCAATTGTAACCGGCTCGTTAGCAAACACTGACTTGAGTGAAGATGTAGGTCTATATTGTCAAAGGAACAGCTGAGCAAAGGAGAAACTTCTGAGGGGACTTTCATGTCCTAAAAATGCCTCCTGAGAGTGAAAGACTAGGCAAAATGGGTTTCCCTATTTGGACAGCATGAATTTGCATGGAGTCTATGTTTGGAAAATACTTTTGCATAAAATCTGCATGTGATTCTTTATTAGTAATTATTAGTAATTTTCAAATAAATTTGGAAAAGGACTATATATTGTATGATCTTCAGGTGATTCTCTGTAAGTGCAGGAATTGTGTATAAAAGGTGTTGCAGCCTGTTGAAGGAGAAGTCGTCTGTGTGTTGAGAACAAACAGCGACTGTTTGCTTTACACACTACTAGCCGTTCAATCAACATCGTGAACAGATGTAGAATATGCACACCACCACACTGGAGCATGGAGAGTATAGCAGACGCCACGGTGTGCATGTTTAAGTGTCCAAAAACATCCAAATACATTTTGAATTCACATTCCTTCCCTTTTTGTAGAAGCACAGTAGGTACATCCCCTGTCTTGTGTTATCGTATTTAATTTATGATGTAACATGAAAGGGAACTGAAACCTGAACTTTTGGACGTAGTTACTTGTTATTTAGCAGACGTTCCCCCTCTTAAGCTGCTTATAGTACACTAATCAGAGGGACAGTCCCCACTAGAAGAAACTGATAGGACAGGACTTTGGTCACTGTAGCTTGTTTAGGATTCAGCTGTATGTAATATAAGAGACAAACATTTCTCTATTCCCTAGCTGCTCTTTTGCAGGGACATTTTTCTTGTTTCTTCAAAAAGTACCAAGAGAACAAAACTGTCACATTAAGTCACTGTGCATTTCTCCTAAAAAATTGCACCTGGTTTTCTCTCTCGCTGCACTAATGTGTTAGTATTAGTTTTGGTCTATTTCCTGTGAAACAGGAACTATGTTTGAACAGAGCATGGTTTTGAATGATGAAAAAAAATATGTGACTAGAGGATGATGAAACTTACCAGCAATTCCCGTTAAGTGACTCTTGACAAAGTTGTTGTGACATTGTGCTATAAAGTTTGCCAATACATTGTAGGTTAAACTGACTGTTCAAATATATATAGTGGGTTAAACTGACCGTTAAATAGTGCAATGTAGATTCAGTGGTGCTAACATAATTTGCATTAATTAGCATTACAATTTATTCAGAGAGGCACTTGTGTTCTTGGCTGCAGTCTAAAAATACGACAACACTTAGACGCCAGATCTCATGAGAAAACGTAACTATTTCAATATACTATTTCAAGGAAATGTATTTTATGTATTTATGTATTTTAAGAAAAAGTATCAAGCTCCATCCCTAAACCTATATCTGTCATGAAAACATACAAATTAAACCTTTTTCCATTTTAGTTTGTAACATTTCTCTTTTCAGTTTAGATTAAGCCAACATACTAAAAATAAATAATTAAATGAAGTTAACTAAACCTAAGAACTAGAACATAACATAATTTATAGCAAAATAAAAAAGTAAACAGAAAATATAAAAATTAAAATCTAATACAAAATATTAACAATCAGTGATACTAAAATAGCACTAATCTGTGTCATGCATCAGTTTATGCCAATGAATGAGCAGAGCTATTCACCACTAGAACAATGGGTCACGTTGCAACATGACAGAGATTGCTTTATTTATTTGTCAAGCTTGTATGGATCAATAAAGCGATTCAACATGAATTGAAATTGTTTCTGAATTGTTTTTGAAATAGCTTGAATGCTGTTAAATTGCATGGGATTTTATGTAGCATGTACTGTCTAAAGGCTAAAAGGTCCGATTGTTACAGTTGCATGCATGATCTATAGTGTTTTTGGCTGATGTTGTCTTGCATGATCACTTGTTGACTTTTGCAGAATCCACAGTGACACTCTAGCTAGGGTGGGAACATCTGTGGCATTTTGCCTATTGTTGTTTATGCTGTAGGGATAATGGGGTGTTGAAGGGTCACACCCATCTCACACACACACACACACACAGCTGGTTTACTCCCAAGGTTTGTACGATGTTTACCCAATCCCAGATCACACTCCCCTGTGTGTAGGGCTATGCAACCCGCCTGCTGCTTTCCCACCCATTTCCAGCAGAGAATACTGGCAAACCTGAATTAATGCTCTCTATAAAGATTTCTTGAGCATTTGTCCCTTTAAAGTTTGGGACTTTGCTGTTTAGACACACCTTATTTAAGGTCTTACATCTGCCCTACTGTTCAAAAGTTTGGGATGGCCAAAATATAGTAAAATATACAAAAATATTGTAAAATATTATTACACTTTAAAATAACTTTTTTTTTTGTATTTTTATGTGTTTTTAAAATGTAATTTATTCCTGTGACGACAAAGCAGAATTTTTAGCATCATTACTCCAGTCTTCAGTGTCACATGATCCTTCAGAAATTATTTGAATATGCTGATTTGCTGCTCATTTTTGATTGTTCTCAATGTTGAAAACAGTTGTGCTGCCGAAGATCTCCTTAACTTGGTAGATGGCGCTGTCTTCCAGGATCAATGGGAGAGGGGGTTCCTCCGTCGGGCCAGGCTCTGTGGAGGGAGAAACAGGAGTGTGGTAAGGTTTAAGTGAAACATGGAATGTGGGGTGAATCCTGTACTGAGGGGGAAGCTAAAGCTGGTAAGTGACCGGGTTGACTTGCTTGATTATGGTGAAGGGGCCAACAAATTTGAGACTTAATTTCTTGCAGGGTAGTCGCATCCTGATGTCCCTGGTTGACAGCCAGACCTTCTGTCCAGGTTGGTACTTGGGAGCTTCGGATCTTCGAAGGTCAGCTGTCATTTTGTGCCTACGCACTGCTCGCTGAAGATGGTGGTGAGCAGCGTCCCAGACCCTCTCGCTCTCTCGGAACCAGTAGTCTACTGATGGTACATCCACCGGTTCCCCAGACCAGGGGAAAATTGGTGGCTGGTAACCGAGTAGGCACTGGAACGGAGTCTGAATTCTCTGCTGGTTGGCGCAGAGAATTCAGAGAATTCTGTGTGTACTCGGCCCAGCCAATTAACTGGTTCCAAGAGTCCTGGTGGCCAGTCTGCTCGTTCGTCTCGGGGATGGTATCCGGAGGACAGACTGATGGTCACACCTAGGAGCTTGAAGAAGTCTTTCCATACCCTTGATATGAATTGGGGTCCACGGTCAGAGACGATATCCTCAGGGATACCAAAGTATCGGAAGACATGGTTGAACATCAACTCGGCAGTCTCCATTGCTGTGGGTAAGCCTTTGAGAGGAAGAAGACTTCTCTGCCTTGAAGAATAGGTGGAAGTCTCTCAGGCGTTGCAGGACCTCCGCAACTTGGTGGTGATGTTCGGCCATGTTCTGGGAGTAGATGAGGATGTCATCTATGTAGACCAACACGAATTTTTGGAGATACTCCCGGAGCACCTCATGCATAAAATCTTGAAAAACAGAGGGGGCGTTGACAAGACCATAGGGCATAACCTGATATTCATAGTGGCCAGTAGGGGTCACAAAGACCGTCTTCCACTCGTCCCCCTCACGTATTTTGATGAGGTTGTAGGCGCTGCAGAGGTCCAACTTGGTGAACACGGTGGCTCCGCGAAGATGTTCTAATGCCGCTGGGACGAGAGGAAGGGGATAACGGAATTTGACCGTTATCTTGTTCAGGGCTCAATAATCGATGCAAGGTCGTAGTCCTCCGTCTTTCTTGGCCACAAAAAAGAAGCTCGAAGAAGCAGGGGATGTGGAGGGATGGATATAACCTTGCTTGAGTGCCTCCTCAATATACTCCATGGCCTTCTACTCGGGTATGGAGAGTGGGTAGATTTTCCCACGGGGCACTGGCTCACCGGGTAAGAGGTCTATTGCACAGTGCCATGGCCGGTGTGGAGGCAACTGGGAGGCTTTCTGGGGGCAGAACACATCACTGAAATGGGAGTAACAGGCAGGAATGTCTACTGATAACTTCTCTGGAGGGCTTTCAATGGACGTGGAGTTCAAGGCGATGGAATCGACTGGAAGAGAGACAGGTTTAGGTGCATTGGGAAAACAGTTGGAAAAGCATTGGTTACCCCCTTTCAGGACCTCACCAGTATGCCATGAAATATTGGGCTCATGTTGAACAAACCAAGGCCGTCCGAGGATAATGTCAGCAGTGGAACCCTCCAGAACCAGTAAATGGATGTTCTCCTCATGCAGCAATCCAATTTTCAGATGTACAGGCCCAGCACTGTGATTAACACATTTACGACTGAGTGGGGTGCCAGTTACCGAATGAATTTGTTAACTCTTCTGTGTGGCTGTGGTTGAGAGGTTGAGCTGACGACGGAGGCTTCCCGAGATAAAGTTCCCGGCTGACCCAGAATCGTGGAGGGCATAGACTGGAAGAGAGAATTCGGAGGCAGTAAGCAGAACTTCCATCGCCAGTGGTTTTAAATTTTGTATAACCGGGTGAATAGTACTCACCAAGAGGCGAGGGGGTCGCATGGGGCATGCCGCTCGAAGATGCCTCTTCTCTCCACAATACAGACATAAACCAAGAGAAAATCTTCTTTGTCGTTCCTGATTAGATAGTCGTGAATTGTCTATTTGCATAGGTTTGTTGACTGGTTCTGGAGGGTGCTGGTGGCGGATGAGTGAATTGCGTTCCATCCGCTGGCTGCTGCAAGGGTACGGAACTGAAGGGCATAATCATTAATGGACATGGTATCTTGACGTAAATTATATAATTTGTCACTTACTGAAGTTTGGTTTGCCAAAAAATTCTCGGAAGTGAAGTATAATTTTGTAGGGATTGAGTGCCCAGATAGTTTCTGCCCATTGTAACGCCTTGCCCTTCAGAAGAGAAATGAGAATTGAGGTTGCATTTCAAGTGCTAGAGAACACTGCAACAAAAATCTGTTGCACTCTTCCGCCACGCCAGAGTAGGGTGCTGGCCTGGCCATGGGACTGGAGATCACGGTAGTGGAAGAACTGGTGGAATTGGTGATGGAAGTGATGGGAGGTGCAGGCGGTGGTGCCGGTGTGAGAGCTTGTCAGAGTCTGTCCATGAGCTCTTGGAAGGGGTCGGGAGTGCTCATGCTGCTTGTCTGTCGGTGAAGGTCCGGTCTTCTGTTATAGAAGTAGGACTCGGACAGAGATGGATGAATTGACAGGTATTTATTGACAAAAGCTGAGCAACAAGGAGTGAGACAGGTGAGTGGTGATCCTGGAGGTCTTCGGTGAACTGGAGAAGTGTTAACTTGAGTATCTTCTTTTGACAGGGAACTTGGAACATGAACTGGACACACACCTCACCCAGATGGCAGACAGAGACAGAACACAGGAGCAGACTGACTGGGGATCGCTGGAGAACACACTCGGAAGGAGACACTGCAGGTAAGTAGGGAAGGAGGTAAGTAGTAGGCAAAGAGCTGTGATAGCTATAGCAGTCTTCGCATGAACAAGACCGGACACTGGGGTGCTGTGAGGTGTGTGTATTTATGGCATGGCTAATGAGTGGCTCAATGATGTGCAGGTGCGTGTGATCAGTACTCAGGTGAGGGAGTGCGCTGTGATTGGTTGGCGACAGAGCCTGGCAGATCTGTGACATTAAGGATTCTTTGATAATTATAAAGTTCAAAAGAGCAGCATTTATTTTTAATAGAAAGCTTTTGTAATATTATAAATGTCTTTACTATTACTTTTTAATTAATTTAATGCATAAATGTTAGAGAACAGTGGTGTGTATCATAACACATCCTGCTCTTGCACATTCTCGTTGAAGCAATGATTGTGTAACCAGTTACAAAACTTCAAAGGTGACACAGCCATGAAATTATCTCTGATCAAACAGTCTGTGGTAGTGGACGACTTTCTTATGTTTTATCTGGGCATGAGATAATCAGTATTTGCATGTGCTTTAAATACTGGAAATAGATTAATCTCTTAGAAGAGCGCTAAGCGGTGTTTGAAAAAAGAAATAAAGACATAAATAAGAAATAAATATGTAAAAGAACAGAAAAAGTACTGGCAGCTCATTACCGGGACATTATCCATTAGTTTTACAGACATTTCTGTTAACTCTAAAACACAATGCAATACAGTATAAATTTCAAAATGCAGGTAAAACATCTGTGAAAACTAAATATGGAACATTTATTTAAATTAATACAGTACATTATGTCCTGTTATACGGTTTATTTATTTTTACAACATTGACTTCCATAGTATTTATTTTGTCCGTGTATGGAAGTCAGTGGGGCCTGAAACCATTAGGTTATCAACATTATTCAAAATATCTTTTTTAGGAGTGAAATATCTACACTAGCATATCAATATCCTCCAAGCTAACATGCACTGTTGCCAACTCTCGCAAGACAAATAAGCAACCACAGCTTAAAAAACAAGCCCAATATTTGTTGATGATTTATTATCATGAATATTATTTATTACCAATACTTGAGCCTGCAACATATTGAAACCACTCTTTTATCTGAAAAGCAAAAACAGAAGCTATTTTACAAAAATCAGCAAACTGCAACAAAAGTGGGAACAAAATTCATCTCCAATCACCTGTGAGCAGAATAGGATTGGAGAGATGGAAAAGGAGAGCTTCAAAGGGGAACTGTAACATAGATACATATTTATAGCCTTAAATATATAGGGGTCATTCTATGGAAATGCCTTTACAGAAACATTACACTTGGAAAAACAATAGGTTACAATTTTTTTATATAATTTAAAATGAAATGGTGTTATTTGAACAATTACACCTTCTTGAGCCATCAATGTGGCAATATTTGTTTTTAATTATAAAGAATTCCAAGCACCACAAAACTGCTCGTCCCCACAGCCATACAGAGGGAAAGTGCTTTATTTTGAGGTCAAAAACAGGTTTTTCTACCATTTAAAATAAAATAATGTATAGCTATCAAATAAACTACATAAAAAACAAAATGCCAAATAAATATGATAGAAAAATATATAAAATATATAATATTAAATTATAATGTATATTATATTAAAAAAGAAAATATTAAATAATATTATAAAAAAGATTTTTAAAAATCATTAAGCTGCCATTTATGTGTATTCATGAAGTCAATAGGTAATCTAATAATGTGGTCTAAGTTTAAATGTTAAAAAAATATATATATTTTAAGACATCTTGCCATACCTGGCTACTCAAACCAAGTGTACTTAGTATTAGGATATGACTACTTGTTTTTTATTATAGCCCGTGATAATTAATACATTACAAAAACTTAGGCTAAAAGAAAGTCATCCCACTCATCGCTTGGATTACAGCGTCACGCGCCTTCTTTTTGAATGTGATTTTTCTCCAATTTTCTTCCAAATTACGCTACGGCACTTATATTATTACACTGGTTGGCTATTAACTGCGAGCAGCACCCATATTTTTTTAAATAAGCCCAAAAAACCGAGATGGTCCTTACTGCAGAACACAAGATCCAGGGGGTGTGGTTGGATCTAGATCCAACTCCTCCCACCTTACATTTACCTAAACCTACCCGTCTCCACCCCCTGATCCCTAAACCCACCCATCCCCAGCCCTAAACCTACCCATCTCTACCCCTAAACCTACCCGTCTCCACCCCCTGATCCCTAAACCCACCCATCCCCAGCCCTAAACCCACCCATCCCCAGCCCTAAACCTACCCATCTCTACCCCTAAACCTACCCATCTCTACCCCTAAACCTACCCATCTCTACCCCTAAAGCTACCCATCTCCACCCCTTGATCCCTAAACCCACCCATCCCCAGCCCTAAACCTACCCATCTTTACCCCTAAACCTACCAATCTCCACCCCCTAGATGTGGATCCAACCCTACCCCCTGGATCTTTGTTCTGCAGTGAGGGGCTACTGAAAAAAAACGCAACCCGCGTCCAGGGATTTTTTAATGCAACTTTACAAAAAAAGAAGCGCAAAGTCACGTATAATATGCGGACTTGGCAACTGTGCTAACATGGGCTGCATCCACAAAACTCAGCATTTTCATGAGGGAATGAGCAATGTGAATGAAAAAAAATAATAATCATAGATGGAAAGTAATATGTGGATTACACTGGTGGGATCTTGCTTGTTTTGAGTGTGCTGTAGTTGCGGTGGTGTCTCTGGCAGACTGTTGTTTGCAGGATAAGCTGGGCTTTGTTTGAGGAATAGCTGACAGGGGTCTTTGTTGCTCAGCCGTTGGCTCCGTCTGCCTGTAAAAACAACAACAACTACAACTACATGACCCCAAACAGGCCTCGCAAGAGAGGGGGATGTGAACGCACATGGAAGTGCATCTCCTGAATAATGCACAATTAACTGTGAGAGATAAGCTAACATTTGGTAACTAATTAGATTCCGGCTGTGATGCATCATCACTGTAATGGAAATTCTGTGGGCTACGCACGCTGTGAAAGTCACCATGGTTGCATGTTCTACGTCTGTACTTTGAATATGGATTTCTTTTGAGGGTCGTTTGTGAGTTTCGCCGGGTTTCTGTCATGCACTTAACTGCCCCGTGTTTGTGCTCTTCTGGCGTTGAAGTGTTTGTTCACCCTGATTCACTGAAGCCTCACAGTCAACAGGTTAAGGGTGTTTTTTTCTCTGAAGCACCTCCTGGTGGAAAATAACAGATCACAGACCCAGAGGTAACAGTATCACCACCCGAGCTTGGAATGATCACATTTAAAGACCATTGCTGATTTCATAACTGCATGCTAGTATACTACTCTGACTATTTTTAGCAGATCTTTTAATGGCAGAAACAGTGCAAACAGCCTGGAAAGCGTCTTACAGGAACATTTCACCCAAAATGAAAAAAAAAAATCATTCATTATGTACGTGTCTTTCATGTATGGAAGCCCATATAAGAAAACAAACCATTTGGAGAGTCATTATTATGGGATTAAAATATGTTAAAAGATGACAAAAACCATCATTTTGACACAAAATACAATTTTGTTTGACATAATTCATGACTTATGTCAGCATTTCAACAAGAAAATAAAAATATGACATACAAAGTTTACTCATATCAAATTACGACCTACAACACTTTCTGTTGTAATTAGGACTTTATATGTAATAATTTACCTTATCACATAAAATATGACATAAAAATCTACTTTTTAACCCATAATCAGGATTTGTAGATTATGACTTTTATGTTGTAATTATAACATAAAAGTTTGGGGGGAAACGGCCTTCCATATTAATGTCATTAATTAATTTTTTTACTATCCTCATGTTGTTTCAAAACCCTTTAA